>NC_064292.1:6601908-6625525 GCF_019186545.1 Solanum stenotomum
CAAATAACATATATTATTAAAAAATTAGGTTAAAAATGTACTATAAAATACAATAATTAACAACTTAATATATTAAAGAGACATATAAAAAATGGTTAATATTTGAAATTCTGCGTGTGCCACATAAATTAGAACAAACAAAGTAATAAATATTATTTTCAAAATTATGTTAAAAAAAAGTACTACAAATCACAATAGCTAAAAATTTAAAATATTTTTAAAATCATATAAAAATTTCAATAATTTCTCAAATTTCATAATATGACATAAATTAAAATTAAAAAATAATATATATTGGGCCCCGTGCTGGCACGGGGTCCTATATCTAGTATATATACAATTTCACAAGTGTAATCTTAAAAAAAATAAGTACCTACTATAAATAATTTTTTAATATTATAGTAGTACTAAGCTCTCATTTAGTTGACAAATAAGTTATCCTGAAATTAGTTATTTTATCATTAATGTAGGATACTAATATTACAATTTTGAGATAACTAATCCCAAAATAAAAATTCTCATAATTTTATTCCAATCATATATGAGATGAATTCATCCTCAAATTAATTATCCCTTATTCCTCGTATTAAATGAGTTTTTGACATGTATATATTTTTAATTTTTCATTTGGTGTTTAATATTTGTATTGAAATCCAAGTAATACAAATTCGTATTGTATAAATCCCATTCAAAGAGAAACGCTGCCTATTAAAGATCAATTATACTCGAAGCTTAAATCTAAGAAATCTTATTAAAGAAAGAAACAATTCTATCTACGGCACCACATTCGTCGGTATTAAAATAAAATAATGTATTTTTATGAAGAACGTTAGAAACAAAAAGGATAAGGGTGACATCATTTTTGGTGGAGAACAGAAAGAAGCCATACGGCACCGTTTTCATCACTTTGTCTCTCTAAATTCTCTTCTTTAACCATTGTCTTCTTCTGTCACACACTCTCTCTCTCGTTTCTCTCTCTACACAAGCTTAGCTAGCTAGCTAGCTCCAGCAGTGTACTAGTACAATTCTCACTCTCACGTTTCTCTTTATCTCTCACACACCAACACCTTTCACTGTGTGTAAAAAGTTGTCAAAAAGCTCATTGCTTTATGGGAAAGTTTTCTTTTTTTTTTTGTTTTTGGTTTTCTGTAGCTGTTTTTGAAAGTTGAAAAACCCTAGCTAGAAGTTAGATCCACGAATACCCATTTGGGTTAAAGTTTGCTTAGTGTAGTTTTATTTGAGCTATGTGTTAAGGAAAAAAAATGGCTAGCTCCGACCCGAATAAGCGTCCTCGACCCGGTCCATGGCCACCTGCACCGGAATCTGCAGCAATGCCGCCTACTACATGGGCAAAGAAAACTGGGTTTCGGCCGAAATTCTCTGGGGAGACGAATGCTAGTGATTCTGGGCAAATTGGAATACAGCAGCAGTCGACCCGGAGGAGAGAGTCCGACCCGAATTTGGATCTTGAAGCGGGTCGGGTTAGGACTAGACAGGAGAAGGTTAATGGGGAAACGACAGGTGAGAAAGATAAGCCACCTGTGAGGAAAAGGAGAGACTCTGATGGTGGTGGTGGAGTGGCTAAGAGTACTAATGGACAAGCAGTTGGTACTACTACTACTGCTACTGCTGAGCCAGCTGCTGCAGCTACGACTGCAGCTGCGGCTCAGCAGCCAGCTCGAAGAGTTTCGAGGAATGAAGAGGTTGTGGATGTGTTGCCACAAATAGTTGATGATGATGGTTTTATGTCTAGGCATTCACATATGAAATATGAGCTTAGAGATACTCCTGGTCTTGGTGAGATCATTTTTGAATATGTTGTTGTTACTGTTCTTTCCCATGTTTGTTCTGTAATGCTCTACATTTCGCATTATTTTCGTTGCTGTTATTGCTCCCATATATGTATCACCTTTTCCAAACAGTTTGGCATGCTTTATTTAATCCGAGGGTCGATCAGAAACAATCTCTTTATCTCTACGAGTTAGGGGTAAGGCCTGTGTACATTCTACCTCACAATACCCTACTTGGTATGTTGTTGTTGTATTGTTAGTTAATCGAAAAAGCTAACATTTTTCACTGAATTCCTTGTTTGATAGGATGATGAGATGCTACGTGTTTGTGGGGTTTGGTCTTTTTTCTGTTTTGAGCATGTAATTGTGATATTGAGTATTGGCAAATGTATTTAGATTTAAATTAAGATGAGTTACACCTGTTCATGTGAAAAAGATTTGATCTTTAAGTCTTAACTGTGAGGTTAATGATGTATGTTGATATGTAGCAGTTCCTATTGGACAATATGTATTTAAAATTTTCAGTGTTGGGATTGTTGATATTAATTCCGCTTGTGATTGGAAAAGCTGTCATCTTCCATTGAATTGCTGGTTGATAGGATAATCAAATGACATCTATTTGTGTTTTCTTGGACTTATCTGTTTTGAGCATGTAATTGCGATATTGATTATTGAGTATTGCCAATTGTAATTAGGTTGAAATTAATATTAGTTACACCAGTCCATGTGGAAAAGATTTAATCTTTTGGTCTAATAGTGAAATTACTGATGTATGTTCATATGCTGCAGTTCCTATTGGACTCTATGGATTTCAACATTATCTTTCAATATTGGGATCGTTGATATTAATTCCACTTGTGATAGTTCCAGCAATGGGTGGTAACTATGTGAGTATTTTACTTTCTTTTCATTCTTATTCATGCTACGTTTACTATAGTGTTAGTTTTGTCTTATTTAACTGATGTGAACTGATAAAAGTTGGTACATATAGGAGGATACATCAAGTGTCGTTTCCACTGTGCTCCTTATGTCAGGAGTGACGACTCTCTTGCACACGTCATTTGGCTCGAGGTTGCCTCTGATACAGGGCCCTTCATTTGTTTATCTTGCTCCTGCTCTTGCAATAATTAACTCCCCAGAGTTCTTGGCATTGAAAGGAAATGTATGTTGCAAAGCTCCTTCTTGCTATGATTCTTTTCTCATCACTGAATTTAACAATAGCTCTAATTATTGGTTGCCTATCAAGTCGTTATTCATGTCAAAACATAGTAGTAAGAAGGTCTCCTACTTGCAGAAATTCAAGCATATCATGAAGGAGTTGCAGGGAGCTTTAATAATTTCTTCAGCTTTTCAAGCAATTCTTGGATACAGTGGGCTGATGTCAGTATTACTGAGGTAAGAAATTCTTGTTCAACATTTGTATGTATTCTTCTCCGTTGTCTTGCTGTGCTGCCAATATATGCTTTAATAATTATGCAGCTAATATTTGGAGCCTCATGGATGCTAATAAAACTGAGTAGTCGTTTCTGTTTCTTATTGGATCTTTTCATCATCATTGGTTCTCAGCTAAGACAATTCTCTTCACTCTATTTTGCTGGTATTATACCCAGTAGATTGATCAATATGACCTACAAACATTCTTTAGTGCTAAAATATAGCAATGTCTCCCTGTGCTTACGACGCTATATGATGTTTGATGATTTTAGGGAAAATCAGGATTTAGTTTTAATTGACTACAATGGAGTGGTCTTTTGGGTGCTAATTGAAGGACAATCATTTTTTTTTCACACCATTGTTGTTGTTGTTGTTGTTGTAGTAGGTCTAGTAGTTTAGATTGGTTAGACTGAGCCACCGATTTCATTGAGAAGGTAATTCCTTCTTCTTCTCCCTCCCCCAAACACATTATTTTTTATTTTCTTTCGTATTTGTGTAATATGATCATGGAGGGGACTCTGCATTAATAGTAGACGTAGTAGTACTCTTGTAGTTTCTTGTTCTTCAGTTTCTGTTGCTATCTGTTGTTTCTTGTACTTTGATTATTGTATTATTTTGTTGTTGCTGTTGTTATTCCTTTTTTTTTTCAGAATGCTTTGTCGTGCTATTCTTAGCTAGCGTTTGGCCATAGATTTCCAAATATTTTTGACAAATATTATTTGGGTGAGAATTTGGGTGAAATTTCACCATGTGTTTGGCCATAATATTTGGTAAATATATTTCACTTTTTAAATAAATATGATTTATACCCATAAGTTTTAAAAACTATCAAAATTAACCATAGGTTTGTATTTCATAGCAAGATAGAAACGTAGACGTAACAAGATTCATGACTTCTGCAACAAGTCGATTGGATCTTCGTTGCAACAAATAACAAGTAGTATCCATGACATTGGAGTGATGCGGTAGTTTGGAATGAGTGCAACAAACATCATTCCATACATCGTGAAGTAGACGAAACACGTGACTTTATTACCCTAAGTCGATTGTTCGTCATTTTCATCAACAACCATATCATCACTTTCATATTCACTGAATATTTTATCGCTGCTTTGGTGTTCACGTAAAAAATTATGTAATACAACGCAAATAAATACTATAGAGGGTGTTTTTGTAAAAGATGAAAGTTTGGTGTAGAATTTGAATTTTTAAAAGTTACCAAATAATGAGATTTGGCCTAGATACTAGTTTTTTCTAGTATTTGGGAATTTGGGTTATTTGCCAAAAATATTTGTCAAATAATGGCAAATTATATGGACAAACACTATTTGCCAAATTTTATTTGGAAAATCTATGGCTAGACGGGTCCTTAGTATTTATTTTGGTGTGGCTTCTTCAATCTTCACTTCTGTTGTTTCTTTATGTGCTTCTCCTTGAGCCGAGGGTCTATCGGAAACAACCTCTCTACCTCGCAAGGTAGGGATAAGGTATGTGTACACGTTACCCTCCGGAGACCCCACTTGTGGGAATACACTGGGTTTGTTGTTATTGGGATCATGGAGGGACCTCTTTTAATTTGACCGGTCCCATATGTTACTGTCAAGACCCAAGACCCAATTTCTCAGGTCATGATGGCGCCTACTATATGACCCACCAGTAGGCAAGCCGACCCATATCCCGGAACTCGAAGTAATGGGATGTTAGGGTAGAAAACCAACCAATCAACCTAAAATAGTAATAAATATAACAAGAACATGCAATGAACGGCGGAAGCGACTAGACATATATACACAAAATGAATTCCTCCCAAAACCTGGAAGTCACAAGTACAGAGCTGCTAACAAAAGTACAAGTCCTAAAAGTGGACTACAGAAACAAGCTGTCTAAAAAGGCAAAAGACAAGCAAAAGTAAGTACAGAAGGAGACGGGCAAATCCAGGACGTTGTGTGCTCACCTTTGCCTCCGATCACGATTGTAGCTGGCTTGAATCAACGTCGGTAGCTAGTACTCGGACTTGCATCACGAAAATAGATGCAGAGTGTAGTATGAGTACCAAAACAACAGGTACCCAGTAGGCATCAGGCCGACTGAGCAAGATAAGCAAAAGTGAACTAAAATGCGAATAAAGGGTCACAATCAAGGGCAAAAGAGTAATAAATGTGGGTATGTACATGAGCGTACAGGCAACAAAGATAAGGAATCTAACTAACTCCACCGGGCTCCCATAAACTCGACGGGTACACTCGTGCACAATAAAAGAAACCACCTGCACGGACCCCATAAGCCTGGTAGATGCACTGGCAGTTGAAGTAAAAGAATGGAGCTAGAAGGTCTATCACAATATTACCAATTTTCGGACTTTAACTGAACCATTCCCAATTATATTCCAAGATCTCATTACGTCCCGGACTTTAATCGGAACATCTCCAACCTCCAAAACCTCAACCTACAGATGAGAGTAATCAAAGACTAAACTGAAGCTTCAGTAAGGAATTGGGAATGCACCACGTGCAAGCTGGACCACAGACTCGAATCGGGTACTATAGCTAATGAGTCAACCTATATGGGTTGGATCACGGACTCGATCCGGGTGCTGTAGCCAAAGGTCAGGCACGGGTGGGCTGGACCACGGACTCGAACCGGGTACTGTAGCCAAAATCAGATCACAGGTAAGCTGGACCACGGACTCGAACCGAGTACTATAGCTAAGCCTGGACATAATTAAGCTGGACCACGGACTCTAATCGGGTATCTGTAGCCGATAGAAAAGTAGGGCATTATGGATACATGTGGTCATAAGCTGAGTTACTACCTAGCTAAGGCTCAGACTATTAGACTCAAGTTTGCTATATCAGTCTACAAGGAGCTGACCGTCCGAAACGACGTCGAAAAAAGTTCTACTGCCCAACAATATCCGAAACCTCGCAAGTCTATGGCAACACTAGTCTAAGCCTAGACTAAGGCCAAACATACTTCAAATCAATATTATCATATACACCACAAGGTATGGATGTTCAATAATATCAAGAGTCATGCTTTCATAATCCAACAATTTCCCGAAATAAGGTCTAAGGCAGGAATTATAGAAATTTAGCATGCTCGACACCCGAACCCCTCCATACTCAAGCAAATCAATAAACAATTGCCTAAACATGCTCAATCTCACGAGGGGAAAACCATAGCCTACTTGAAAGCCGATCACACGTGCTCCAAGTCACGGTACCGGAGCTTTTCCCCTCCAAACGGTCTCCAAATGCTTCCCCACTATCAAAAGGTTAATCACCTCGTCATTACGAATATGTTGACACTAAAATTATATTTTTCGAAGACGGACCCAAAATTGGGTCTAAAGCGAGATTGTGGGACCCACAATTCGAATCCCGAAAACGAATCCGTGAAAACGTCTCAAATACCTTACTAAACTAATACCCCAAAATTTAGCACAAAAAGATGCCTAGAACATAGCAAATCAGCCCCAACAATAAAAATCATTAATAAGTCTTGACTTACGACTTGGCAGCCCCTTGATCACCAAATTCTGGAAAAACGAGACCCTTTCAACCCAAACAGATTATACCACGACGATCCTTCCGAAAAACTCTACAAGTTAGCCTCAAGAATGACTCAAAACGGACCTAAGATGATCAAGATCTAACCTTTCAAAGTTCAACAAAAATTCATTCCAAAAATCACTCTAGCAGTAGCTAAATTCGATTCCTTACCTCAAACGAAGCCTCCCCTCGCGTTTCTGAGCTCACCTCTAGATTCCCTACGAAATTCTCTTGAAATTAGCCTTTTGAATCACCTAATTTGAGCTTAAAATGGAGGAGATGTCTATGTTTGAAGATGATGAAGAAAAAAGAAAAAAAAGGACGAAAATTGTCCTTAAATCTGGAAATTTCCAGATTTCAACACGCTGCCACGTGGCACCCTCTGCCATGTCACCACCGCGTTAGAATTCAACAACTCTTTAAACTTAAATTTCGATGTTTCGGACTTGTTCGGAGTCGGAAAAACACAAACCATATATGGAATCTGATTGAGGCCCGTTTCCCTGTTTTGGAGATTTTATAACTTGAAAAGTTGACTTCGATCATAAATTCAGGTAAAAGACCTCAGAATAAAATTCTGACGATTCCATTAGCTTCGGAATGGCCAAATTTGGCTAGTAGCATGGTCAACACGAGTATCGAGGCAATCGATACGAGTTTAGGGCGATTTGATGTTTTCACCTTGTAGTTTGGCCTATAGTTGACTTTGGTCAACCTTCTTGGAAGACGTGCTCAGATGAAAATTTTGATAGCTAGGTTAACTTCGGAATATCGATTTTGGTCTAGAAAGACCCTTTGTTCACTTCCCGAGGCTTTAGATGCCCGTTGTGGAATCTGGCTCAAAACGATACTGGGTGTGGGATCCACTTTTCATCGAAGCAATCTCCAATGGAAATTCCGATTTCACCGTTGAGTCCGAAATATTATTTCCAATCAGATTCCATATATGGTTTGTGTTTTTCAGACTCCGAACGAGTCCGGAACATTGAAATTTAAATTTGAAGAGTTGTTGAATTTTAACGCGGTGGTGACGTGGTAGAGCCATGCGACGCCACGTGGCAGTGTGTTGAAATTTGGAAATTTCCAGATTTAAGGACAATTTTCGTCCTTTTTTTTCTTTTTTCTTCCTCATCTTCAAACATCGATATCTCCTCCATTTTAAGCTCAAATTAGGTGATGCAAAAGGCTAATTTCAAGAGAATTTCGTGGGGAATCTAGAGGTGAGCTCAGAAACGCGAGGGGAGGCTTCGTTTGATGCAAGGAATCGAATTTAGCTACTGCTAGAGTGATTTTTGGAATGAATTTTTGTTGAACTTTGAAAGGTTAGATCTTGATCATCTTAGGTCCGTTTTGAGTCATTCTTGAGGCTAACTTGTAGAGTTTTTCGGAAGGATCGTCATGGTATAATCTGTTTGGGTTGGAAGGGTCTCGTTTTTCTAGAATTTGATGATCAAGGGGCTGCCAAGTCGTAAGTCAAGACTTATTAATGATTTTAATTGTTGGGGCTGATTTTCTATGTTCTAGGCATCTTTTTGGGGTATTAGTTTAGTAAGGTATTTGGGACGTTTTCGGGATTTCGATTCTAGGTCAGGGACATCCGATAAAATTGGAACGATACAGAGAAGATTAGCATGGCCCCTGCGCAAGGATGACACGCACAAATCGAGAAATGGTCCAAATTTTTTATTGTAATGACCCTCCAGGTCATTTTTAAATTAAAGCATTCATTCCATCGTTTAGAGCGTTCCTGTAGCGATCCCAAGCCATTTATGACTTGCTTGCACTGATAGTTCGGTCGCCTGGTCGTTCGTTTGGGTTTTATGCCCGTTTTCCTGTTTTGGAGATTTTATAACTTGAAAAGTTGACTTCGGTCATAAATTTAGGTAAAAGACCTCAGAATAAAATTCTGACGATTCCATCAGCTCCGGAATGGCCAAATTTGGCTAGTAGCATGGTCAACATGAGTATCGAGGCAATCGGTACGAGTTTAGGGCCATTTGACGTTTTGCCCTTGCAATTTGGCTTATAGTTGACTTTGGTCAACCTACTTGGAAGACGTGCTCAGATGAAAATTCTGACAGCTAGGTTAGCTTCGGAATATCGATTTTGGTCTAGAACGACCCTTTGTTCACTTCCCGAGGCTTTAAATGCCCGTTGTGGAATCTTGCTCAAAACGATATTGGGTGTGGGACCCACTTTTCATCAAAGCGATCTCCAATGGAAATTCCGACTTCACCATTGAATCCGAAATATCATTTCCAATCAGATTCCATATATGGTTTGTGTTTTTCCGACTCCGAACGAGTCCGGAACATCGAAATTTAAATTTGAAGAGTTATTGAATTCTAACGCTGTGGTNCGGTATGAGTTTAGGGCCATTTGACGTTTTGCCCTTGCAAATTGGCCTATAGTTGACTTTGGTCAACCTACTTGGAAGACGTGCTCAGATGAAAATTCTGACAGCTAGGTTAGCTTCGGAATATCGATTTTGGTCTAGAACGACCCTTTGTTCACTTCCCGAGGCTTTTAAGTGCCCGTTGTGGAATCTTGCTCAAAACGATATTGGGTGTGGGACCCACTTTTCATCAAAGCGATCTCCAATGGAAATTCCGACTTCACCATTGAATCCGAAATATCATTTCCAATCAGATTCCATATATGGTTTGTGTTTTTCCGACTCCGAACGAGTCCGGAACATCGAAATTTAAATTTGAAGAGTTATTGAATTCTAACGCTGTGGTGACGATGACACGTGGCAGCGTGTTGAAATCTGGAAATTTCTAGATTTAAGGACAATTTTCGTCCTTTTTTCTGAATTTATGACCGAAGTTAACTTTTCAAGTTATAAAATCTCCAAAACTGGGAAACGGGCCTAAAACTTAAATGAACGACCAGGCGACCGAACAGTTAGTGCCAGCAAGTCATAAATGACTTGGGGTCGCTACAGGAATGCTCTAAACGATGGAATGAATGCTTTAATTTAAAAATGACTTGGAGGGTCATTACAGTTACCTTTTATCTTTTTCTTTTTGGGCAATAGGAAATGCATCACTTGAAAACAATATGAGCTTTAACAATGTTGTGTTATTGAGGAGGGTTCTACACTTCGTGGCTGTTTAGCATACTTAATAATTCAGTCTATGGTTATTACCAAAATAATAATAATTCAGTCTATGTAGGCAAGAAAGATCGAGACTATCCTATAAACTGAATTATTATCATTCTAACTTTACTAATGCAGTTAATAAATTATTGTACAATTCGAACACCATGGTTATAATCAGAAATTAAAAACAATAATAATATGATGTCACACTGAAATATGAATTAATCTTGTCCTTTATTTGGCTTTCTCTAGCATAACCTTTCTAACATTATTTTTGTGCTTTCGAGGCTTTTGTTTTTAACTGTAAGCTTCCTGCTTCTTTTCTTTCTTCAATATTCTTATTTTTGGACTCAAACATGGTGTGCAAATATAAATCTAGACACTATTTTTCCCTTTTCTGGTCTAGGTTGATCAATCCTGTGGTTGTGGCTCCTACCGTTGCTGCTGTTGGACTTTCATTCTACAGTTACGGTTTCCCACAAATTGGTACATGTCTTGAAATTGGAGCGGTGCAGATATTGTTGGTTATTTTTTTCTCTCTTGTAAGTTGCCACAATGTTCTTGTTTAGATATCTTTCTGTATCATGTAAAACAACTGAAATGTCTCAGTGTAGTGGTGCAGATAATGTTGGTCACGACATTTTCCTTTATTTTTCTGCCAGGGTATATCAGATTAACATTTTCTTTTGCAAGTATATAATGTCTAACTTCTTCGATGTAAATCTTTTCTTGTCATGCAGTACCTCCGTAAGATATCTGTTCTTGGTCATCGTGTGTTTCTCATCTACGCGGTAAATCTGTGGTTTACTTTTTTTTAGCTTTTATTCCTTTTCTGTTTGCTCTCACCTTCCTCTAACGATGCATTCATGTTCATGTGCAGGTTCCATTGGGTCTAGCAATAACATGGGCTGTAGCTTTCCTTCTGACGGCAGTGGGAGTATATAGCTATAAAGGCTGTGATGTGAATGCACCAGTATCACATATAATATCCGATCACTGCAGAGAGAATATCCCTAAGATGAAGCACTGTCGTGTTGATGCTTTACATGCATTAGGATCTGCTCCGTGGTTTAGATTCCCTTATCCATTGCAATGGGGTATGCCCGTCTTCCACTGGAAAATGGCTCTAGTAATGTGTGTTGTATCCATAATTTCATCTGTGGATTCGGTGAGTTGTTTCCTTGTTGAGTTTTAGTTTTCTTATCTTTATAGTAACAAGTTACTCCTAAAATATTGCATTTTCAGTAGTGTCATCTTGTGAGCCGAGACTTATTTTAAGAGCTGTCTGACATTAATATAGACCTCAACTCAGTTGCATCACTGTGCCTTGAGTCAACTTGAGGAAAATGTATCGGTCAAGTAGAATTTTAACTCTTCAGGAAGGTCAATTGAGAAAGTAAGACACTAAGTGAAGTTTAAGCCACAGAGCTGTCCAATTTTTTTATTTTTTATTTATAACCTCGGTGTTTGGGCCAGCTTGCACACACCTTGACTAAATACCTCCCACCAGCAACAGGGTACCATGTATCTCTGTTGGGAAGTAATCACCTAATGTTTTTGTCTCTGCTGGGATTTGATGCGACCCCATGGTTCCCAACCCATTTCATTGACTAGGACACACATGCAGACTTGTTGGAAATCTGTGCATCTTGTCTTAATGCAGCATTGTGGGTTATTCCCCCTTGCCCCGGCATGTGACCTCTTTGCTAACTGAACGAATAAAACACCCTCAGCTGTGTGTAGCCTATGTAGTCTTGGTGTTCTTGAACGAATAAAACACCCTCGAGACTAAGTTCCTCTTCCCTAAGATGTAACTACATTATCATTTTGATGCATTTATCCTCTTTTCTAAAAGAACTTGAGCAAAGCTTAGGTTATTCTATAGATATCTTTTTCTTTTTAAATTTTGTTCTAGTGGAATTTCAAAATCATAGAGTTTGGATGTTTTTAAGTACTAAATTCAGATGTATTGGATAAATCGTATTACTTTATCAAACAAAAAAAATGTATTAGATAAGTTTTGTATTCTTGATATTGTGTGCCGCACTTTGACAGGTGTGTGCATCATCTCTCGGTTTTCACTTAAAGCAAGCATTGTGGTTCTTTGCACTTTTGCTTTCAGACACACTTGGTTACTTGCTTTAAATATATTACAATGTTTTAAGCTTGTAAATTGACTTATTATTCTCGGACTGCCTCTTTGCTTAATAATTCTCTTCTCAAATATTGAACAATATATAGAGTGCAGTGTTGAACTATCATTTTTTTTCTAATTATTCTCTTGTCAACTTTTAGGTTGGGTCATATCATGCATCATCATTGTTGGTTGCGTCCAGACCGCCAACACCTGGTGTTTTAAGTCGAGGAATTGGTCTTGAAGGTCTTTGTAGCCTCTTGGCTGGCCTATGGGGCACAGGAATTGGATCTTCAACTTTAACTGAAAACGTGCACACGATTGCTGTTACCAAAATGGGAAGCCGCAGAGCGATCGAGTTGGGGGCATGTGTTTTAATTGTCCTGTCTCTTATAGGTATGCTTCTAGAGGTAACTTAATGAATTTATAAAATTCGCATAAATATCCCCTCATAGGTTGTAGGCCTTTCTGGAAACTGTTAACATTTCTCAACTCCCAAAAATTAAACCATGTTTCATGTCAGGAGGTAGAATAAAAGTACTGATTTTGTGTTTGGAAGAGGAAAAAAACTTTGGTAGACCTTTTTAATTCCACAATCTCTATGTTCTACTTTGTGCGTGTAATGCTTTTTTTTTAATAAAAACAGTTTTCATATTAGAAACTTCATCACCAAGAATCAAGATAGCCAGTTAGCATGTGCTCTAATTTGGTAATGAGATGATTCACTCGGACCATACAATGAAGAGAAAATGGGACATAAATACTGGATGTTGTAAGATATGAGAAGAACTTGCAGCATATCTTTGCCGTTTTGAGAACTTTTGGATGTTACCTTGGTAAAATAATGCATTTAGTCTCCTCTCCATACATCATGTTCTACAGTTCTAATGATTAAAAAACTATCTAAAGGTGATGAATCTCCCTGAGTGAGTTCTACTCGTTACTGATATATATTCTGATTACTTGGGAAATGGGACATACAATGAAGAGAAAATGGTACAAAAAAACAGCCTCTCTACCTCCCAAGGTAGGTAGGGGTAAGGTCTACACACTCTCATCCCCAGCCCCCACTTGTGGAATTACATTGGGTATGTTGTTGTAGTACTACGTTTTTATCCGCTTCATTTTTGGGTTTGTGGCACTTACACCTAAACTACCATCTCCTCAAGGTTATGGGCAGAAGTCTAACAATTGTTTTTCCTTCCAAATTGACAAAGATTGAGTATCACGAAAGATATGAATCTGACCGATTCAATCATTCTTTGTTTGTCATTATGCAAAAGGAATGGGATGAAGAAAATGTGAACGAAGAGATATACAAGTTTGGGCCGATTGGCCGAGGGAGGGAACTTTTCCCATATTAGAAAGCTTTGAAAAAACTAAGCATTTCACCTCATGGTCAACAACCTTGAGGAGGTTTTCTTTAGTTTCAAGGGTCAGGAGCGTTATGATAGACCTGAAGGGGTAATTTGTATTAATTCTGTTCTTAATTTAGAGAGGACTAGAACTGTTACCCCTTTTTTTTCATTATGTAGATCAACTCGATCATGTCAACTAAGGAAAACAAGTTGGAAACTTTTATCACGATTCATTGTACCCTCCTCTCCCCTCAAGAAACCCCCACATCTTACAGCAATGTGAAGAGAATTATGTTTAATATTAAGGAATCCCAAAGAAATTTAGGAACGGACCTATACTCCCTCGAGCTCAAAACCTGTGCACCAACTGGCGTTGTGTTCCAACGTTTAAGGGATTTCTCGGGTATTAAAAAAAGGCAGGCCTTTGGTTTAGTTGTAAAGGAAGTACAACACAGGATGTGTAGGCAAACATCATGAGTTTGAAGCCCCTCAAAGATTAAGCTTGGTGTTAAAATGGGAGGGTAAGGAGGCGAACCCAAATTCCTCCGAATTTCATGGATATCCTATCTCTTTCACTTTTACCCTTGAAAAGTCATGTACTGGTGTAATTGACACCTATTTGCATATATTGAGTCACCTATTTGTCATAGGGATGTAATGCTTAACCATGCTCCTTTCTGTCATGCAAACAGGTAAAGTAGGAGGTTTTATTGCATCAATACCGGATGTCATCGTTGCAGGCCTATTATGCTTTATGTGGACAATGCTTACCGCCTTGGGCTTGTCAAATTTACGCTATAGTGAAGCAGGAAGCTCGAGGAACATTATCATAGTTGGCCTGTCTTTGTTCCTATCCCTCTCTATACCAGCCTATTTCCAGCAGTATGGCATCACTCCGAAAAGCAACTTGCAAGTTCCGAGTTATTTTCAACCATATGTCGTGGCTTCTCACGGTCCTATCCGGACAAACTTCGGAGGGGTATGCACCTTCAACTAGAATCACATGAACTACAATTCTCTTGAATCTATCCTAAACTATTTCTTTTGCAGCTAAACTACATTTTGAATACATTGTTATCACTCCACATGGTGATAGCATTCTTGGTAGCTGTGATCCTCGACAACACCGTGCCAGGGAGTCGGCAGGAGCGTGGGGTGTACGTTTGGTCTGACCCCGAAACAGCAAAAAGGGAACCTGCTGTAGCCAAAGACTATGGATTGCCTTTCAGAGTTGGCAAACTCTTCAGATGGGTGAAATGGGTTGGACTATAAAGCCCGGGGTTATGATTTGCTGCTCAGAGTTTCATCTAGCAACATTTTTTCAAGCTCGTCAAGGAAAGTCTCGCCAGAAAATGAACATCTCAGATTTGATGAGGTAACACGGATTTACGACTTCTCCACACGTGAGGCGAGTTTATCGGAGAAGTAGGTCTTATAGAGAGGGAGATAGTTGTGTACATGTAATATATCAGTTTGTATAAACTGTATGTAGTTAAGTTGAAATGTTCAGGTGGACCTATTTCTCTATTCTTCTTCTTTTTTCTTTGGCTCCCACTTTGTTTACATTTCTGCAGAGTTGAGAGATTCAACTATGTATGTACCACACAGAGATTAATATTATTCTTTTTGTTACATTAATGTCAGGTGAACTCTACAAAATAGTGTTCAATCATGAGTTCGAGTAATGTTCATTTGTTATAATGAAATGTTGTTATAGAGAACATATAATATGATATAACCATAGCATACTTGGTGTAATTTATCAAGGGGTTGTGGAGGGCAAAGTAGAGTATGTATAGACTTTACCACTATTTCGTAGGGATAGAGTCTATTTTCGATACAAAAATGAGAGTAGTAATAACAATCAGAAGACATAATATAACATAGCATGAGGATTATCTGTTATTATGGTAAATGACTATAGTGTGGAGAGGTTTGTCGGTAAGTCCTACAAAGAGAAAAGAAGGTATTAATTTGATCATAAACGTATCCTTTAACTTGGTTTTAGTTGATATTTTTGCTTAACGACTTTGAGTGTGTACAATTAGATATTTAAACTTGTATAAAATTAAGTAGATACATGCGTTCTACATGTCAATTCATGTGACATACGTTCAAACTAAATTGTATTATGTTGTATAGAACGCATATTGAATACGTAATTTTCTAGATTAATAGAGTTAATCTATAGTATCATACCCTGTCTACATTCAATGAATTTAGTTCTAATGCACTACCAAAATCCAATTTATCTACTTTTAGGTTAAAAATAAAAATAGAAATCGTGCACTAAGTTTCTATTATATGTTGTGCAAGAAAAAAATGAATCACATAGATTTATTTATCGCATCCTTATAATAGAATCTTATAATCGGTCTTTTTTTAAATTGTGTGTATAACGAAAGCTTAATGCATCATGTTGTTTTATTTATTATGTTTACTTTAAAATCTAATATATTGAATCTTAAAAGTAACATAATAATAATTGGAGAAGTTAACCAATAAAATTGAAAATGAGTGCTAGCACAATTTCAGAAACTTCCATAAAAGTCAAACTCATTCTGAAGTTAATATCTACATCAAGTCACCAACATATACACGAACAAATTCTGAATTTAAATTTTATAAATTCAATTATTATGATTTGTAGAGTTGAATTCTTTATATTCTTAAATTTATGTCTTCAATACTTGAGATTCTACGTTAAAAATACTAGGTTCAGATGAATCAATTATACTAGCAGAGTGGATCCAACTTTATGGGATTCACTCAAACTAAATATTTTCAATGCAAAACATAAATTTGTTAGTAAGAATTTATTAAAATTCCAACAAATAATAAAAATGAACAATAATATAATAAATTTAATCCTTCGAAACTTTAATAATTAAACACATAAAATTTTAATTTTAAAATCTGACTCTGCATATACAAATCATCTTATACAACGTTGAGATATTTATATTGATATTTATTTATTCCTTTTATTCCATGCTTTTTCTAAATTATAAATTTATGGCTCTAATTAAAGGCACTTATACAAAGACATATCTATTTCTCATTTTTCAATACTGACATTTATC
Organism: Solanum stenotomum; assembly: GCF_019186545.1. NCBI lineage: Eukaryota > Viridiplantae > Streptophyta > Magnoliopsida > Solanales > Solanaceae > Solanum > Solanum stenotomum. Next base: position 6,618,365 of record NC_064292.1, read on the forward strand.
GTCAATATTTGAAGAAAATATCAACTTAAAATTGACATGTAGAAATATCATACGTAGAATATCAAGAAAAGAGTGATATAAACATTTTTTTTATATATAAAATCTCGAGTTAAACGTTTCAATTTGAGCCCAGAAAATAAAATTGTCTTTGACAAAAAGCATTGTATCAAATTACGTCTCAAAAATGAACTTATCTTTTTATAACCATAGTAACTTCGCAATACACTGTTGAATTAATCACTAATGTATGGTAAGATATTTTCTTTATCATGATTTATTTTTGTTATGATAAAGATGTATTGCGTTACTATTTGATCTCACGTTTGGTGTTCCAAAAAATCTATAAAGTGGGGTACGATGGTATATTGCAGGGCCTATTTGATTAATTTTTTTTATTTTCACAAACTCGATTTTGAGATCTTTTATTAAAAGTGAAAGGGTTCCGACTCTCAAACTATCCCATTATATTTTACTAGACACAAGTGGCCGTGCTAGCACGGGTCCAATATCTGTTATTTTTTTTAATCTCACTTTATCTGATATAGACAAAATTTAGAGAGTCAATTAAATTTTAAATATAATTTTAAAAAACTTTAAGTTGTTAATTATGGTAATTTATAGTACTTTTTACATTATTTTATGTTACTTCCTTTGTCCCAATATATGTAGCACAAATAGAATTTCAAGAGTCAATATGTTGTTAATAATTGAGATTTACAATATTTTTTTACTTAGTTTCCAAATTAAATAATACATGTTACCTCTTTTGTCCCATTTTGTGACATATAAAGATTAATTTTATGAATCAATCGAATTTTTTATATGTTTTTTTTAAAAAATATTTTAAGTTGTCAATTATCATAATTTATATTTTTTACGCAATTTTTAAACATATATATAAAAAAATAAAAAATACGACAAATAAATTAAAACGGAGAAAAAAAAAGGAAATTGTATATGTAAGTGTGAAACCACATAGGTAAAAGCAGGCATGTTAACTATCATGTGTGTGGTTATCCACACTTATTTTACCCTTATTTAGAAGAGGGAGTTGTGAAGGACCAACACAACTTCAAAAAGTTGTTCCGAAGTTGTACTATATTAGGCCCCACTTTATTCAACAACTATTCTACTACCATTGACAAATGTGGGCTCCATTTCATTGTTAATTGAATCACTGTTTATACTCTTTTCCTATAAACACGTGTTCTACCTCGATCCACGTATATCATACTTTCTCTGTCTCTTTTTAGTTGTTCACTTTAAAAATGACACACAGATTAAGACAATAATGATTAGCACAGTGAAGTTACAATTTTACCCTTATGACAACTTTTCACTTCAAAATTACAACCACTTATTTGAATTCAAGTGAAATAAATTGGNAACATTGATTAGTTATCTTGAATAAATTTATTTTGAAATCATAATTAATAAGGGTAAAATTGTAACTTCACTATGCTAATCATTGCTGCCTTAATATGTGTGTCATTTTTAAAGTGGACAACTAAATAGGAACGGAGGGAGTATTAGCTATCTCTACAATTTTACTTTACTCTTTTGCTGCTTTGACTGACATTTCTCATGTTCATTTTGTCTGCAATTTTACTCTCCTCTTCCTTACTTTTGCTCCATCTTTCTTCATCATTTTGTTAAATTTCTTGCGCCTAATTTCAGATAAGAGTTTTTACAACTCTAGAAGCATTCAACATCTCCCCAGCATCATTAAATTTAGGGGATTTCTGCCGGATGAACAAGGGCACTTTTAGGTATATGTATGTTTGCTGTCTATCGAGTTTAGCTCTTTCATTGTTTCCATTGATTTCTCCTCAACAGTTGCTCTAATCCTTAGTTACAGTAAGTTTTGCTTCCCCTTCTTCCCCAATTTTTCGGTAATGTCTCCAACTCTTCAAAATAACCTATATTGGTAGTTTTTTCCATTATTCTTTCGATTCTTACGTTTTCTGTGGATTCTTAGGTTGAGTATCATAAACTGTATGTTATTTTCCTATATGCATGTTTGAAAATGTAAATAAATATGTATATAACTTTGATTCAGGTATAGTGTCTTCAAATTCAAAGGCATCAGATTTTGAATTTTGTGTTATTTGATGAACAACACTCCAAAATATCGTTTGGTTGTCCGATTTGTATCCTAATACTTTTGTTTCTGTAAAATATTATGTACATGGTATGGTTTCCTCTTGGGATTTTGTTTATTCATTTGACATGTATCGTTTCTTTTAATAGTACATAGACGGTTCATGAAATTGTCATAGTGAACTTGTGTCACATGATTGATAGTGGCAATTGGGATCACCATGAATCTATGTTGTGGGTCTGGTCGATCTGTAATATTGAAATTATGGGCATCAGACTGTTCTATTATTTCTGCTGAGTTTCTTTTTGATTTTTTCCATCTTTTGTGTGTGTGTTAAATTGAGTAATATTGCACATGTAGAGTTATTTCTCTATATTTCTTGCTCTCATCCTTTGTAGGTCATGTGAATATAGTTCATTGTGGTATGAACTGAACTTTAGTCTATGAAATAAGTGTTTTTTCTTTTTTTTCGTATGAACTGAACTTTAGTCTCTCAAATAGGTATATCCATCTTCTTTTGTTTCAATACTGTGTTTTAGTCCAAAAGGTAACAATCTTTTTTAACTTAAATTTGAACAGCTTATTGCTTTGTTTGTGTCATTAAATGTACACAGTATGTCTGATTATTGCTTTGTTTCAGCTTTTCCTTGGGTGCATATTTGATTGTGTGTTGTTTCCTCTTCTTTCTCTTTCATCGTTTCTTTGTTTTACCCATTTCATTGTCATGGGATTCAAATAGCACCTCTTAATTTTCTTCTTATTTAGAATATTTTGCAGCAGAGGTTGCATTAAATTTTCATATGTTCACAGGTGTTAAGTTATGTCTGTTGCAACCTGTTAAATCCAATTCTGTTTTTCTTAATGTACTTTGTTACTGCTCTTTTTTTTTTTTTTAATTAAAAGATTGTCTATGTTTTGGTCAAGGTCATTAGGAATTTGTTTAATTGCTAGACATGAGTGACTTTATGGATTCCACTGGTGACATTTACTTTTCTTGCTATAAACAGGAGGCACAATGGATATTTTATCTTTCCATTTCTTCTGTTCTTCTGACAGTTGCTGCTCCATGTATTAGTTATAGTTTCAAGTAAATGAATTGTGCCAGCCATTTGCTAATTCAGTTTTCTCTTAGACTATTTTTAAAAAAGTAAATTTGGAATTAAAGAAAGCATCTCTCTGTTTAAGGCAACAGTTAAAAGTCACAACTAATACATTCAAATTTTAAGGCAATTGTCTAAGGTCCTAATTACACTGGGTCTTTGGTGGAAATCCTATATAAATTGGAGGCTCAATCTACCGCCATCATTTCATGCAAATTATATGTGGTGCCTGAACAACTGAATTACTTTTCTAAATATTTTTATTTGTAGTTTACTATGTTGGTATGTGTAAGTGCGATATTTATGATTGAAATTCCTTTCTTCCTAAACACACCAAAAAGATACATGATGGAATCATGTGTTAGGTCTTCTTGATGGGGCTATCAACTTCTCTAAGACTCCAATTTCTCATTGTTTCTTTGACACTCGCGGGGGGGGGGGGGGGGGGGGGGNGGAGAGAATCCACTTGATGCCAACACTGAACATATTCCAACCATTGGACAGTGCAGAAAAAACAATTCACTAAATCAAGTCTATTGAGGCACATGAAACACTTGTTTGCTAGCTGAAGGTTCCTTCTGTTTAGATTGTCGAGGGTTAGGATAGCATTTATCACATAATTTAAATTATTACTTGGTTCAATTATGTCTTACCCAAAATATTGTTGAAGTAAATGCTTTGGCAATGCATTAGTTGATGCCAAGGAAGGGATATAAGTTTCTTCTTAACTAAAAGACTGTTAAAATGTGACTAGAGATAATGAAAGACTTTTATTTTATTCTCAACTTCTTAAGAGTGACAAATAAAGTTGTTGATAAACTGAAAAATGTCTCAAATGTATTTGAGTTTAAAGCTTTACTTAGATATTCTCCTATTTGTTTTCTGCCTATATCTGCATTATCACATATTCTTATGGTTAACAAAAAGAAGACAAATCCATATTTGATGGTATAAAGAATAAGAAAAAATTTAACCTCAATTTCTCTAAGGATATTGTGGTTTAAACATAGAGTTATCATTTTATGTCTATGTAGTAATGAAGAACTTAAGGGCTAAAATTCATGCAGGAAGCATTATGTTGAACCACAAGAGCGGTGAACCAACTTCTACTATCATATCGTCATTGGCTAAGAGATGTATTCGAGCTATATGATACATGGGTTACCAACGATTAGTGATTTCACAAAGGCCCAAGCACTTGTAGTGTGTTGTCATTGTATATCACATACATGGCGTGTTCCTCAAACATAAAAGGTATCTTTGGCATAAGAGAAGACATTTTTTTGGTTGATTATACAATTCAATTGTCTATTTTTTCCCTATATTTTACGTATGACGACATTACAATTTAGTTTCTTTACATGCACTATATTATGAAAAAATAGCATACTAGCAGTAATGAGGAATTAAGGTGTCAAATTGATGCAGAGGGCATTACTTTAAACCCAACTAAGGTTAATTCTGTTTTTTAGTTGTGTACTTTTTATCTTTTCTAAAATTTGTTACATTATACTTGAGAAAAAAATAGTGTACTAACAGTAATGAGGAATTTAAGATTTAAAATTGGTGTAGAGAACATTATTCTGAAGCAGCCAAGCAGCACAGTAAATAACTTCGCCTAGCAAGTCGTCATTAACTAAGAAGTATATTTGAGTTGTATGATACATGATTTATGAATGATAATTGATTTAACAAAAGTTTAATAGGACTTGGAGTGCACTGCCACTATGTCTTTCAAGTTTCAACTAATGAGCCCGAATGGATTTCTGTTTTTCACATGTAGACTGGTGCATTTATGCAGATTCTTACATTGAGTTTTTTATTTAAGAAGTTCTTGGCAAGTATGTTTCTTTTATAAGGTTTCAAAACAGTTTCTTTGCTACGATAGAAGATAATGTGTATAGTGTGGACAAAAAAGAAAGTTATGCAAATAGAGTGGATAACACTTTATTGTTTGCAATATATGTAGAAGTTGTCCCAGTGAATGCATTGATGCTGAGAGAAACTCATTTAATGAGTACTTTGCAGAAAATACATTTAAAGCAATAGTTTAATTGCAAAAGCACTAAAAGATAAGTAATTTCAATTTTAATATGTCTCTTGCGTCGACACTCCTCGCCAATCTAACATGATATTTTTTTTCGCTCTCAGGTAATATGGAGATAGGCAAGCATGGCCCAATAGTCAAAATATTATGTTTGTTAAAATATTAATATTAATGAATCAAGGGTGATGGCTTTTGCAGAAGATGGATAATATTATATATTATATATTATTAGATATATTGAGAATGTGTACAACAGACATCAGTATGATGTTCACCTGCAAAAGAGGAAATGAGAATTTTAGAAAGAACAATACATGATCAGTTAAAGGCGGGGGGGGGGGGGGGGGGGGGGGGNAATCCCCCAAAATGAGCAAGACCTTGAAGGTAAATTTATATGCCCATTAGGTATCAAATAGAAAGAAATTCAACGAATGACGATAAAAGTGATAGATTCCCTGTTGAATATGAAATGAATGATAACATTGAAGGAAGTAAAATGTAGTGGGTTGTAAATTGTTGTAGTAGTATACTTCTTCGATTTCAAAAGAGTTGAAGAACTTACTGATGACATTAGCAGATGGATAATATTACACATATTATATGTATTATTAAATATATGTACAATATGTACACCAGACATTAGTATGATGCCGATTTGAACGATCTGCAAATACTAACTAATGTAATACATACAGTCAAAATATGTCATTGTTTATCATATGTAGAGGACATCGGAGTTCGCTTCTTAGCAGCGAATCTTCTTCATTCAAAAACCCATAGTATAGGGAGACTGATTCATTTTATTCTCCCTATTAAGCAAAAGTGGCAAAATGAAGTGAGGAAGTTCCTGTAATTAGAGAATTTAAAGTCTATTAGAAAGTGAAAGTATGGCAACACATAGCAAAACATTTTAACTATTAACATCCAAAGTGGCACATCTTTAGTACAGAAACTGCAAAAGAGCGAATGGAAATTTCAGAAAGAACAATAGATGGTGAGTTAGCGCGGGGGGGGGGGGGGGNNGGGGGTAATCACCCAAAATGAGCAACAGTTTGAAGGTAAATTTATATGGCCATGAGGTATCAAAGAGAAAGAAATTGAAGGAATTTTCTGTAAAGTAAAAGGTTGTTACATCCAATTATTGAGCAAGGAAGAGCAAATGAAAGTAGAACAAGGTCATTATGAAAAAGCAAAAATTTAAAAAGATACCATGAAATGAAGAAAATTAGAGAACATAGAAACAAAAGCTAAACTCGATTAGAAAAATGCAAGTAGAAAAATCCACAATAAACTCACCTCTATTAAGAATATATGCAAGTAGAAAATTGATTGGCAAGAGAAAATTAAACATTAAGCTAATCTCCGTTAGGAACATGCAAGTAGAAAATTTCATAATAAACTAAGAAAAAATTAGTAGAATTGAGGTCCAACAATGTTTGAGAGTATAGATGCTCCATAAGTGTATTGAATTATTGGTATGATAATAATTCAGAATTTATTTCCTTAAAAATAAAAGACATTTGAATGCCTAATAACATGACAAAGACACAGAACTGACTGGCCAAAAGAGATGGTGCTAACTCTGAAGTAATGATGCTGCTCAATTGTTTTAACTAAAAGAAGCTAATTCAAAAGTAATAATCAAAATAGCATATTTGCACGCCACAGAGATGTTAAGAACGAAATTGTGAAATTTGAAAGCAGATAAGAGCAAATGCAAAAGATTGTGAGAGGTCTTTGCAATTATAACTTTGAAGGAAGACAAATGTAGTGCGTTGTAAATTCTTGCAATAGTATAGTTGGTGGGTTTCAAACTATGTTTCCTCTAACTGAAAAGAACATACATTAACCATAAACAATCAGTAGAAATACCCAATTAATTTGAAATTTAGAGAAAACATCTATGAAGATAT
>NC_064292.1:6632270-6718492 GCF_019186545.1 Solanum stenotomum
CCCCCCCCCCCCCCCCCGCGCTAACTCACCATCTATTGTTCTTTCTGAAATTTCCATTTGCTCTTTTGCAGTTTCTGTACTAAAGGTGAATGTTTTGCTATGTGCTGCCATACTTTCACTTTCTAATAGACTTTAAATTCTCTAATTACAGGAACTTCCTCACTTCATTTTGCCACTTTTGCTTAATAGGGAGAATAAAATGAATCAGTCTCCCTATACTATGGGTTTTTGAATGAAGAAGATTCGCTGCTAAGAAGCGAACTCCGATGTCCTCTACATATGATAAACAATGACATATTTTGACTGTATGTATTACATTAGTTAGTATTTGCAGATCGTTCAAATCGACATCATACTGATGTCTGTTGTACATATTGTAAATATATCTAATAATATATATAATATGTGTAATATTATCCATCTGCTGATGACTCTTTTGAAATCAAAGAAGTATACTACTGCAACCATTTACAACCCACTACATTTTACTTCCTTCAATGTTATCATTCATTTCATATTCAACAGGGAATCTATCACTTTTATCATCATTCGTTGAATTTCTTTCTATTTGATACCTAATGGGCATATAAATTTACCTTCAAGGTCTTGCTCATTTTGGGGGATTAGCCATTAGCGACACCCCCCCCGCCTTTAACTGATCATGTATTGTTCTTTCTAAAATTCTCATTTCCTCTTTTGCAAGTGAACATCATACTGATGTCTGTTGTACACATTCTCAATATATCTAATAGTATATAATATATGATATTATCCATCTTCTGCAAAAGTCATCACCCTTGATTCATTAATATTAATATTTTAACAAACATAATATTTTGACTATTGGGCCCGTGCTTGCCATGGGCCTTCCCCATCTAGTATTTATATAAGTAGTGGATATTGGTGGTAATCAAATACTACACTACTAATACCTTTACCTACCCTAAAAGATGTGCTTGAAATTATCAAGAGGAGCCATAACAAAGGCCAAAGAGCCACCACAACCAAACCAATTCTTACATGTGGGGTATAGATAGGGTAGAATATACATCGATTTTCCTTTCAAATTTTGTGAGGTAAAGACATTGTTTTCGCTAAACCTTAATTTAAAAGAAAAGTTTTAAAGCAGATTTGCAAAAGAAAAAAAAAGACGGTAGAAGAGCAAGAGACAAAGCAATGAAACAACATATAGCAATATGCATTGAAAAATAACAGAATGTATTAATACTGAGAAGAGGAGAGGAGGAGGCTCCCTCTCCCACATAAGGTGCAATACGACTCGGCTATCTATTACACTTTTATCCTCATTTTCGACTATTATATCTTTTTATCTAGAATTATGTTATCAATAAACTAAAGTTGATCAATAACCACTAACTTCAAATGTATTATAATTACAATGGTCTTCCTCTTCTTTTTTTTTTCCAATAAATTTCCTATAGTTGTGCAAACTTTTATTAATTATAAGATAAATTATTAATTAACACCATTTTATCATCATCATTAGGAGAGAAAAGGAACAAAGACAGCTCCAATTAAATGCACCACTAAGCTAAGCTTAGATAATTAACTTTCACGCATACAATTTCTTTTGAAAAAAGTCACCGCATGTTGTAATTTTACTTATTTTTTCAAAATAAAACAATACTCATTTTTACATTTAAAACCAGTCCCTGAGCAATTTCTTATATAAAAAAAAGTTCTTCGAAAATGAAACAAAATTCTATAAAAAATAACAATTACACTAAACACATTGAAAATTTAAAAGTATTCCAATAAACATTGAGAAAAATCATCCTATCGCAATATATGGAATCACTCAAATATTAGTTGTAGCGAAGTTATTACTAACTAGTAACTACGAGTGAGAATTTAGTAGGGTTGCATATCGGTCCGTTCGATTCGATTTTATAGTTTATCGATTCGGCTTATTGGTTATCGACTTGTAGACATGCTAAACAGTTGAGAACCATTAAAGTATTGGTTTTTCGGTTATTGATCGTTATTAATTCAGTTATCAGTATATTCATTAAGATTTGACACAAACTATAAATTATTGAAAATCACTTAGAAACATGATGACAAACCAAATAAACCATGCATATGAGTTGATAGATTGCATCTTTCTCAAAAACAACATTAACACATTGTAAAATAACCGTAAGTTTGGGACTGCCAGAAATAAAAATGAAACAACATCCTAAGTCAAGACTTTAAATATCGAATGGTATGAATACAATTTATTAGTTTACTATCAAGTTATCAGTTAACCGGTTAAGAAAAAACTTCAAATCATTAAGAATCGATAACCCGATAATAAGAAAAATCAAAACCATTATCAAAATCGTTAAACCAATAACTCATTATCGATAAACCAACAACTTTTTTTCAATTCAGATTATTGATTTCAATTCAATTTTGAACAACCATAGAATTTAGTAACTTATGTAATAACTTTATGGGGATTTACTTGAATTGCAAGAGAGAAATGATGGATTAGTATTAACTTTGAGCAAGAATAGGAAACACTTTTACTCCTTTACCTTTCTCTTTCTTTTCCCCTTTTTTAAGTTACTCACCTAAAAATAATAGTAGTAATTATACTCATCTATATACACTACGATGTGTGATGGAATTATTAGAATTTCATTATTCTTAATTAGAGATTCAATTAATTTTTATATAAGATATGATATATGAATATAGTATGAGTATAAATGAAAGTGAAATTTCATGTAGTCGATTTTGTCGAATTTGAATTCATCAATAATTTTTCCATAGAAAACACTTTACATCACTTACCTTAAGTTTTGTCAAGATTGCTCGCTCAATGAAAGAGCCTTTTACAAGCGATATTTGCCTTCTTCAGTCATACAATATTGTTAAGAGCCTTTTATAAGCGGTATTTGCCTTCTTCAGTCATGAGATATTATTGGACCATTTATACATTCCAAGATTTTCCACTCCCAACCACACTTCTTTTTAGGTATTTTACTGCGAAAAGAAGATAGAAATAAGAAATTATATTTTTATAGGTACCAAAGATCTAGCTCGTCGCATCGGGTTTATCTAGTGCGGGTTACCTTTCCTATGTGGTTTGCGAGCTATTGCATAGAAGTGGGGGTTTTACCCTGTGCGCACCCAAAGGGTAGCGGCTGCGGGTTTCCCTTGTCATAAAAAAAAGATCTAGTAAATAAATAAAAAAGTAAAAAAAAATGTTAAGTAAACTTTATAACGTTATAATAAACTACCAGACATGATAGCTATTTTGAATTGGACGAATTATCAGAAGAGGATCATTTATTCATAGCAAAAGTATTTAGTTTTAAACATACTTTTATCTCTACAACTTCTGTCACATCTCATGAAATTCCGTCTGCTAAGCTAGCACCTTCAACCTTTTGCGTGAAATGTAGCAAAGAAAAAAAAATTCATAAACCAATCCCAACATCTTCATCCCGTAGAAACTACGAAATCACCCCAAAAACGCCTTCAGCATCCGGGGTTCACCATAACCTTGTAGGATTAATTCTTTCATAGAAATTGTTGGTATCTCATACCTATGAGCGATAGGAATTCCTTTCAACCAAGAGAGTTAATTTTGATATATTATTGAAATGGTTAGCTCTTCTATGATGTCTCGCGAAGATCTTTGATTCAAACCTTCACATAAAGAGGACGATTACACTTTTACTATTCTCTCTGTCCATTTATATTTGTCATGTTGCGCTTTTCAAAAGTCAAGTTGACTAATTTTCAAAGTTAAATTAGATTACATTCATTTAATATTTTAAATAAAAAAATTGGATACTAAAAACTATACCAAAAGTACTATATATTTCGATTTGTTGCATATCAATATGATGAAAAAATACATTGTAAAATGTTAGTCAACGTTATTATCATTTTACTCTAAAAAAAAATTATGACAATTAAAAATGGACAGAGATAGTATCTCAAAATATAGTAACCTCTTTTGATCGGATAGGAATGAATCAAAAAATATTTAATCATCCCATATTAAATGTGAAATTTTGTTTCTTCCCAAAATTTGTACTATTTTATTTATTTCTATTTCTCAATAATATTCTACGATCAAAATAATCGATAAAGTCATGTGAAATAATTTCATAGAAGTTCTTTAGTCTGAATATATAGTTAATCATCCGAAAAAATATTTACTCAAGAGGGAATTCAATGGTTAAACTGAAACCAAAGCTAAATGGTACTTCCTTCGTCTCAATCTATCTGTCTCCTTTCGAATTTCGAAATTTAAACAAGTTTTTCTTAATTATACTTTTTTAATATCATGAATTACCAGTTTATATTCAAATTCATGATCAAATTATATTATTTGATTCTCAAAATTTAAACAATGCTACATAAATTAAGTCAAAAAGGATAAAAAAACAATGGTTATTTCGGGAGTTTGATTTGAAAAATTTATTGGAGGTTGAATCTCCTTCAATTCAACTCCATGTTGATGTAACATAAGTTTGTTGTAGTACAATAGGTAAAGTTTACAAATAATTACTTTTTAAATTTACCGTCTTATAATTTTATAAAAAAAAGTAATATCATAAGACTTTACGTGTTAAATTTAAAATTTAGAAACTGTTATTATTTTTGAAAGATATGACTGAAAAGTGGTTGGTGGAAATGGCGCTATTTCTACGAAATTCGTTTATGCCCATGAATTTCTACTATTAGAGTAGGATAAATTTGAACCTCTTTTAATTATTATATTTCCTTAGTTGGACTAAATCTTACAGATTTTAATTTAATATATAATATAACATAAAAAGAAAAAAAAAAGTGACAATAGTTGTCTACTTGTCTCTATCTTCCTTGAAAGTTGAAAGAAATCACACTACAAATTCACATGGATGTCTACGTAGAAACGTGTGTGTATTTTTATGCATCATATCAACAACTATGTTTTATTATTAGATTTAATAAATGAGTAATATTATTCTTTGTTTCAATTGGGTTATCATAACTTTTTTTAAATTAGTTTTAAAACGAATATTGATTTTTTTTATAATTTTTAATTTTTCATATGATTATTTTCTCTGTTTCTAATTATTTGTTCAAATTTTTTTTTACTTGTTTATTTTGACAAATAAAAAAAAGATTTTTTTTACCTATTATACCATCAATTAATTACTTTGAAAAAAGTAGATATTCTTGAAAATCTTAAATTTTTAATTCATCGACTTCATAGTTAATACGAGTAAAATGGTAAATTCATTATGTCAAACATTGTTTTCTTAATTGGTGTGTCATTTTCAGAAGTGGACAAGTACTTAGGGAAGAGTACATGATATATTTGGCATATCTTTAATTAAGATCATAAAATTTAAAAATCTTTTATTTTCTTAAATTTTATGTCAAGTCAAAAGAAGACAGACAAATTAAAATCTAACAAGTAAAATACCCATCATTTTAGAAACTTGAAAATAATCTTTTAAAAAAAATTACTAGGAAATAATTAGTGATGGAACAACCTTATACTAAGGGGTGTTAAATAGTCGGAAAAAATTCCCTTTATTTTTGTTGTGCCTATTTTAGTTTGTATTGCGACATTTCTTATTTTCTTAAACCCATATGTGTTTATCTTTTTTTATAGTTCGTTCAAAAAATTACTTTATTATAATTAGAAACAATTTAATTTTAATTTTCTCTTTTATTTATGGACACATAAATATGTAAGAATTATTTTAGACTATAACGTTCAAAATTAATTCTTTTAAAATAATATATCAAGTTAAATGATGTCACATAAATAATATCGAGAAAGTAATATTTTTTTTTATTCCAACATGAAATGTAATCTGTTTAAGATTTATGTAATCTTTTGAAGGTGGAAAAAATATTTTCGATTGAACATGAAATTAATAATTAATAAGAGGAAAAAAGTGGTAGGTGTGAGATTGACCAAACCTCCTTCACCCACCCACTCCCCCAATATAAATACCATGTTCATTTCTTTCATTTCTCAGCTTGAATGTTCCCTTAGAACTACAAGCTTCAAATAAATTTCTCTCTTATTATATTTTCATTTTTTCTCAACTACACCCCTAATTTTATAGAGTAATTGCAATTTGCACCCTAGAAAAATGCAATCGCTTACTCCATCATCGTCGGGGATAAATCTCAAATCCTTAATCCGGACGAAGATACAGTCGAATCGGGTTAACCCGAATCGACCGGTTATCAGATGCGTTTACCGGTTTGACGCGGCCAACGCCGCCGTCAACACCGGTACCGCGAATACCAACTCTGCCGGACACGTCGGCGGTTCGAGAGCCGACTGGCAGAGTTCCTGTGCGATTTTAGCAAGTAAAGTTGTGTCGCAGCAGCAGAACGCTGAGAAGAGTGGCGGTGCTGGTAACATCACCGCCGTGAACGGCCATAAGGCGACGATGGATCTCGATCTAGTTCCAATCGATAACCAACCTAAGCCGCTCACCATCACTGACCTCTCCCCAGCGCCGATGCACGGTGCTCAGCTTCGCGTCGCTTACCAAGGTGTACCTGGAGCGTACAGCGAAGCCGCCGCCGGTAAAGCTTATCCGAAATGTGAAGCCATACCTTGTGATCAATTCGAAGTTGCATTCCAAGCCGTTGAACTCTGGATCGCTGACCGTGCAGTTCTCCCCGTTGAAAACTCCCTCGGAGGATCCATTCACAGAAACTATGACCTCCTCCTCCGTCACCGTCTCCACATCGTCGGAGAAGTTCAACTCCCAGTTCACCACTGCCTCTTAGCACTTCCAGGCGTTCGAAAAGAGTATCTCAACAGAGTCATAAGCCATCCACAAGCCTTAGCACAATGTGAGCTCACACTAACAAAACTCGGTTTAAACGTAACTCGAGAAGCTGTTGACGATACCGCCGGCGCTGCCGAATACATAGCTTCCAACAACCTCCGTGACACAGCCGCAATCGCCTCCGCACGCGCCGCCGATCTATACGGTCTCCAGATCTTAGCTGAAGGAATCCAGGACGATTCAAGCAACGTAACTCGTTTCGTTATGCTAGCTCGTGAACCAATAATTCCTCGAACCGATCGTCCATTCAAAACAAGCATCGTCTTCGCACATGATAAAGGAACAAGCGTTCTGTTCAAAGTGTTATCAGCTTTCGCATTCAGAAACATCAGTTTAACGAAGATCGAGTCACGGCCTCACCGGAATCGTCCGATCCGGCTAGTCGACGATGCGAACGTCGGAACGGCGAAGCATTTCGAGTACATGTTCTATGTAGATTTCGAAGCTTCCATGGCAGATGTTAGAGCTCAGAATGCGTTGGCTGAAGTTCAGGAGTTCACGTCGTTTTTGAGGGTTTTGGGAAGTTATCCAATGGATATGACTCCATGGTGTCCTTCTCGTGAAGATTAGCAACCACCCCAACCCCCTTTTACTCCCTACCCCCACCTTAAGAAAAAAAAATTATATTATATTTAATATGTTTTATTTTAGGATTTATATCATAGTTTGAATTACATTTCATAATCTTTGGTAAATGTGTAATTGTTTATACTCATTTTTTTCCCCATATGTGATGAATTTATTTATTTTCTAATTTGATAGTTATTATACTCTTTCTTATGGATCGTCAAAATAAAATTTTAATTTATAATCTTCACTGAAAATTGATATATCTAAATTCTGAACGTGTTATTTTAATTGTCGTACTTTATGATCTAGAAATTCGTTTGGAGTCTATCAGAATCTTCGATCTTAACGTTTGGTGATTGAATTTGTATGACTTAGTTCAATTGTCTCTTTTCTCTTCTTTCTTGTTTTGATTTAATCATCTAATATTTAGTTATTTAATTTGTGTCTTGTGTACCTAGTTTAAGAAAAAACGCTTTCTATAAAAAAAAATTGATATTTTTTTAATTGGTATTACTAGTGCTTTTCAAACAAGTGTAGAAATAGGATCAAATAAAAAGAATATACTTTCTTTTTATTCTTTGAAGTTATAAGATCCAAGATTCAAAGAATTAAAAAATGTGAGAATTTTAGCCTTTAGGTGGCACAAGGGAATCTATTTTTTGGTTAATAATGGTGGTTTCACAATAAAGGGTTACGGAAGAGGTGAACTTACGAATTTTTATTTATGAATTCTGAATCATAATGTTTTTATTACTTCTAACACAATACAATATATGATTTTAGTCAATTTTTACTAGGTTTTGTCTTTCGTATTAATAATTATAATTTGGTCATGAATTATAGTGAGATGGATATGACTCCTTCACTCATGATGAATTTCGAGTTTCAATTTGAGAAAAGTAATTGATAGAAAGCTTTTTTTTATATGGATTTTACATCGTGGAAACTCAAATTAATCAAGATCTTAATTAATCTAACATTTTGTTATGAATGTCCAAATATTTTTAGAAAATCAGATTTGTGTCAAGTTTCAATCTGTGTTTGTTCATACTTCTTGGAAACATATTTCTCTCTTTTTTATAAAAAAAAACACAACCACTCACAAATTCTAAAAACTATCAAAATACCTATAAGTTTGACACAAAATTAACATTTTTATACTGAAATAGATAATATATTATTCTAAAATCATAATATGATATTTTAATAAAAACTACAATAATCCAATTACAAACTACTACAATTCGTTAAATTACAGGAGTTACAAAGATTTACCAGGACAAAATAATAAATACTAATAATTGTATTAACTAATTATTCTATAATAATCTTCTCACATTTTACAAACAACTGATTAGATAATCAAAATAAATAAATAGAAATTAGTTAGAGTCATAAATAGATAATATATATATATATATATATATATATATATATATTTAAAATTTAAAATTGAAAAAAGTAATGGCTGCCTCCTACCCCTCCTTTTTTTTGGGGTGGGGTGGGGGTGTGGGGATTATATTTCCCCAACTTGTGCTCTCAACAACTTTTTCTTGACTTCTTACAAACTTCAACTTCATTGATGTTTCCCCACAAGGCATCTTAATTTCTTTTTCAATCTTTTTTGAGTCAATTCAAAAAAAGATTATTAACTTTATCTACTCAAATATTTTGAACTTCAAAAATCACTTGAAATCATTATAAAGTTATTGCCCATCACATTTATACCATCTAAAATAATTTTATCATGTGATGGAAATATTTATGATTTATTATTTCAATCTCTTTTTTTGGTTACTATCAACACTAATATATAAACATATTACCAAACCATTAGTAGGTCATATAGAGTTTTCATGAAATTAAGTTCCTAACTAAAATTTTGGCTTGGGAAAATAATAAACATAAATTGAGTGCCTAACATCTAACACTATTGATTCTTAATTTTTTTTTTCATTCCCAAAAATTTGGACTCGAAAACTTTGGATTATAAATGAAGGGATCTCAATTTTTCAATTGCAATACTTATTGGTGTCAAAAATTCGTTAAACATACTCACTTCATTTCGTGATAATTAAAATTTTAAAAAGAAATATCATATTCTTTTCTAAATTGATTAAAAAAGAAAGTGACAAAAGAGATGCTCATAATTAAATTATTGACATTGCTACTTTTGCTAGGGCAAAAAGAAAATTGTGGTATTGAGGACCATAGTCTATATAAGCCATTTGTAGACATCCCATTTGATGTAAGGATTTTTTTAAAAATTTTTGTGATGATAAAATTGTCCTTTTTGTTGTGGCATTATCTTTAAAAAGTTATGAACCACGTTGTCCTTTTTGGAGTAGTTTGGTTGGATGTATAATAATATTATTAAATATATAATACATATAGTAATAATTTAATGTTGTTATTAGTTATATTAAAATTATTTTTATACATTATTTGGTTTTATGTATTAAAAATAATATATATTACATAATTTTTTTAAATTATTGATTTACATAAATACTCTTCACAAATACAAGAAAAAAGATGCAAAAAGGTTTGAAAAATAATTATATCTTTAATCATGATGTATGCATTAAAAAAATTTGCATTATTAATTGATGATTTATCATGTATTAGTTATAACTTATATAACCATATAAAGTGTATAATTAAAGATAGGTTGAAACTATGTATCAGACATAATATTAGTATAAATAATATTATACACAAAATCAATACATACATTATTATTTAAAATACATTCTACCAAATAGGGGCGTAGATTTGGTCAATCTTCGTCGAAAAATAATACTGTATATATTAGTAAAATGATACACGATGTAATTAAATAACATATTCTAAACACTCTTGACAGAACAAGGTGTTGTAGCCTAGTGATTTTAGACGCATTGAAAGAACCCTAGAGTGCTATGTGTTCGAATTTCTTTTTGTTTATCAATTTTTTTTTATTTGTGAAATTCTTGACTTCACTATTGCTGTCAAACAATCCCACCTTACAAGTCCCCAAACACTTTATTTTAGATTTTCTTTTCATAATTTGAATATAACTTACACACTATACAATATGTATAAACTGAAAACTTGATTCATTGTATATTTCATCTAAATATTTGAAATTAGGAAGAGAATGGGTTGGTGAACAAAAGTAGTAAAATGTTGTTGAAATAGTAAAAAAAAAATTAAAAATTGACTGTAATTAGAGGCGGAGCTAAGTGGGGGTTCGCGGGTTTGAACGAATCCAGTAGCTTTTTCGTAAACTCTATATTTGTATTAGAAAATTAGATAAATATATGTATGTTAACTTGTGAATCCCATAACAAAACTGATATTAACGACTCAATAATAAGAAAGGGACCATAAAAATATTTTCCACACAAGAATTGTTGATTCGGACTATCAACAAAAGTTTCTCTTTTACCTAACATTTAGAACCCTCACTGTGTAATTAATTATTTAGGAATATTTAAACCTTAATTCTTCTTGTAGGTGGGAAATATAACTTTTCAATGGCTTATGTTATTATCTTTATTTTTTAAATATTAATATTATTATTTACGATGTCATTTATGCATCAACAGTAGGGGTGGGTGGAGTTAACTCATTCGTCGTGAGTTTGGCACAACCAGTAACTTTAAAAATATAGAATTTCCAACTAGTAATTTTAAAAATATAGAATTTCGAGCTTATAAACTTTAAATTTTGACTTTGTCTCTAATTATTTTCAATTGATGTTTCTCATTCTTATACATACGTCTGGCAATTGTAATTTCTTTTTTAAATTCTGTTTGCATGTTGTTAATAATTTTAAGGGATAATAGTATTTTTAATCCTTCAATTATTGAATTTTTTAAATTTTAATCCTTGAAATAGTTAACAAAATATACCTAACCTCGAATTAATCAAAGTATGTAATTTTGATCCCTTAATGTAAGTAATATGTTATATTTAGAATATTTTTTGGATATTTTACAAGCCAATTGATCAAAAATATGTACGCGTTTCAATTAATTAAAGACTAAATATATTTAGTTAAGGACTAAAATAAGAATTTATCGATAACCGAAGATCGAGAGTACTTTTAACCCTAATTTTAGAAGGAAAAAAATATTTCAAATGAAGAACTGTTCACATATAATTATGTTATTAGACAAGGTTAGTTTCTTGTGAACACAACAAAGACTATATAGGAAGATTGGTCCACTTGCTAATTATTAGTATTATATATAAGTTGGTTTAATTGCTAATCTCCCACTAAATATATTTCTCTATTGCTAATCAAAACATTAGAAAATGCTCAATATATTCTGAAATACAGCTGAAAAATTAGATATTTATGACAAGGAATCAACAACCGCTATTCTTTGGCTACGTTTAGGGTAAACTTTGTTTCAGTGTAATAGCCCGCAAAAATCACACCAAAAAGGGAAATCGCTCTAGGTAAATTATGTGCCTTGAGTTCGACTAGGAAAATATGGCAGATGTTGCGACTGACACCCCTCATTGCTCTGCTCAATCAACTCAGTCAATCTTACAAATTATATTATATATTTGAATCAACTCAGTCAATCTTACGGATTATATTATATATTTGAAGTTAGGTCTAAATGATTATAAAGGTATTATTAATATTAGAAAAGAAAGTACATTATGGAGCTAAAACAATTTTTACCTAATTAATTTCCATGAAAATAATATTAGGTCTATTCAAATTGTTGATATGTCTAATCAAATAATATTAGGTCTAATTAATTTCCACCAGTTTTGCCTTTTGTTAATTAAGATATTTCACAACTCACATGAAAGTGACTAGTAAAAAACTATGCGACAGAATTATAAAGCATCTTTTAAAAACATTATTCTTAAGTTATATTCATGTAGAAAAAGAAGAAGATATTAATGTACTATAAAGGACTCAAAGTTAAAATCGGTTACGAAGTCGTATTTATTAGAAATATTTCATTTTTAATGTGAGACTGCTTAATGTGACTCTGAATTTAGTTGGACCACAATATGAGTAATAAGTATCAACGTGGGACTTTTTTATAGGGTTGTAGAAAATCGATAACCCGAATCAAATTTTTTTTATTGATTTAACGATTTTGATTTTTTTATTATCGTGTTATCAATTCTTAACAGTTTGATGTTTTTTCTTAACAGGTTAATCAATAATCCAATAGTAAATTAATAAATTATATTTATACAGTTCGGTATATAAAGTCCTTGACTTAGGATTTAGTTTCATATTTTTATTTCTGGCAAACTTTCAGTTATTCTACAATGTGTTAGCGTTGTTTTTGAGCAAGATACAATCTATCAACTCATGTGCATGGTTTATTTGGTTTGTCACCATGTTCAATCACTTATTTTTTGTGTCAAATCTTAACGGTTAAACCAATAACCAAACCGATAACCACCAATAACCGATAGCCCACTATTTTAATGGTTCTTAACGGTTTAGCATGTCTACAAACTGATAACCGATAAGTCCAACCGATAAACTTCAAAACCAAACTGATACGCAGCCCTACTTTCTAATGTAACTCTAAATTTAGTTGGACTACAATGCAAGTAACAAATATCAAAAAACGGGTGGGAATCCAAAAAAAATATCTAGAAGTTGAAAAAAAGAATATAAAATGTTGAGAGTGGGATTTGAACCCACGCCCTTTCGGACCAGAACCTTAATCTGGCGCCTTAGACCAACTCGGCCATCTCAACATTGGTGTCCATAAAAGTTTTTCTATAAAATTTGTAGTCGAAAAAAATATCATAAAAATATGTCTATTCAATTCTTAAATCAATGATAATTGATACTGAAACGAATAATATATAGTGTCTTGCGTAGAATTTGTGAGTCATCTCATACACGATCATTTACATAGTTCGGAAACACTCTAACATACAAATATAAATTTTAAATTTGATCTTAATTACTATGAAGTCATTTCGTTCATAACTAGGTTATTCTGGAATTACAATCAAAATTATTTTAATTTATAATCCAAAGATTATATACATGTTTATTATTATAAGAAGAAAACTTCAAATGACCATTGACAATTGTCAAGATGTGGTTTAAAGTGTAAACTATGCAAGTGTCTTTTATTTAATTTTATATTTTCATTTTTGGAAAAAAGACACTAATTCCACCATAGTGTGAAGACCATTTTGGCAGACATATATATACACTTTTTATATTTGATGAAATATTGATAAATTGTTGGTGAATCTCTAAACAAGGACACCTTTGCTTCTTTTTTGGCAAGTTCATGGAACTCACTAATTATATTATTTATCGATAAGCTTTTTAGTGAAATAAATAGTATTTTCATTAAGAGGTTTTGGATTCGATTTTTGAATTAAAAAAAATATATTATTAGAAAACGCTTTCTCCTTTAACAAGTCATACGTCAAACAAATCTAAATAAGTCACGACTTCAATATAAAAACTAACCAATTGAAAATCAAATAAAAATCAAATTTCTTCTTAAATTCAAAATTGCCCTTACCTACCACCACTCGTCTGATTAATTCAACTACCCTTCGTGTGCATGACAAAGTATTCCTTTTTAAATTATTGTTTTTTTAAAAAAAAAAATCAAATCAAATAAAAATAAATATAGTTAAGAAGTCTTCTTTCAAGATATATTGTTAACCAAATGAATATTTTACAAAAAAAAATAATAGTTTTTTTACAAAATGAAATAAGAATTATAAAAGAAAAAGTCATTGTTTAACAATTCAAGAGCTTTTTGAAAAAATATTAAGTACAATTTTTTTTGCAATAAAATTGGAAAAAAATAAGAAATCTTGATTATATTAATAGGGACATTTATTTTATTTTATTGAATTTTTATTATTATAGAAGTTGATTATGTAACAAATAATAAATCTTGACTATATTTGATGCTTGGTTGTTGAAGAAAAAGTAGGTGGAAATTAAGTCCACATAGGGGGTGTTGGTTAGAATTTTTCTTATACAAGTTGTACAAGTAACAAGATAAAGAAAATAAACAAAGAAAGTCAAATAAATACTTATTACTATACTATTATGATATACATATCTTATATTTGTTTTAGTTTTGCAAACTCAAGAATTCTACATTTACATGAGTGACCGTTTCTTTCTTTTCTCATTTTTTTTTATTTTATAACCAAGTTGATTTTTCTTTTTATTTCATACTAGTTCTTATATAATATATTACTAGCTCTTATATAATATTATTATATACATAAACCATTTCCAAAAGGAAAGAAAAAAAAAGAAATATAAAATGATTATTTTTTAAATAAAAAAGGAGAGGAAATAAGTGGTAATTTGCACTAGTAATCACTTTTAGGATTTTTATTTAAAATATGATCACTATTTGCAGTATATCCTTCAAATTTGTGTATACATGTCTAAAGTTTAAACTTATCTCGTCCCAAAGCCCATCTTTCGACTCATTATCACAATGCACCCGAGCTAGGGGCACAATTAGGGCCATACGAAATCGAATTGAAATCGATAATCTGAATCAAAAAAAAGTTATTGATTTATCAGTAATAGGTTATTAATTTAACTGTTTTAATTTTTTTTACTATCGAGTTATTAGTTCTTAACGGTTTGAGAATCGATATTCCAATAGTAAATTAATAAATTATATTTATACCATTCAGTAAATAAAGTCCTTGACTTAAGATTTAGTTTCATATTTTTATATCTAGCAGTCTCAAACTTTTGGTTATTCTACAATGTTTTAGTGTTATTTTTGAGCAAGATACAATCTATCAACTCATGTGCATTGTTTATTTGACTTGTCACCGTGTTTTTAAGTGATTTTCAATAATTTATTTTTTGTGTCAAATCTTAGCAGTTAAACCGATAATGATCGATAATCGATAAGTAAATATCTTAATGGTTCTTAACAAATTTAGCATGTCTACAAATCGATAACCGACAAGTCAAACCGATAAATTTCAAAACCGACCTGAAACTGACTGATACACAACTCTAGGCACAATCCAAATATCTTTTACTAGAAAATTATATTGTATGTATAAGGTTCAAATTACTTTTTATGTATATATAATAAATATTTAAATTTCTTAATTTTTCCATATGTTCATTCCTTTATATTTCAAACCCCCTTAGTGAAATTTTTTACTCCGCCACTAATCACTAGCTCAGAGTCAATTTCAGCCCAAATCATAACCCAAAAAAGGATATGGGCTCATGAAGTCCAATCCAAACAAAATGGCACCATATGTCCTTTTTCAAGTCATTCTTTATATTTTGACCACTTTTGGAAATTTTTGCATATATAGACTTGACAGTAAATGACTAGTATCTAATTACATTTTTCTCCTCCTCCTCCTTTTTTTTTTTATTTGAAAATAATTATATAATATTGACTCACGGTGTAAATTTATCTTTGTTTAAATTTCTTTAGTATAAAGTACATAATATATTTGGGGATAATTACATCCTATTTCAAAAGTTTCCCCAATTACGAAAATTTTGAATTTTTCATTGCTCTCGAATACATTCTTTGGTTGTTTGATACATTACTTAATGGGAGGGATGTATCCGAGAGAAATTTTTGCATTTTTTTAATAATATAGAATTTTAGATATTGTGATATCTTAAGTCATATATTTATGTAATTTTTTCATTTCTTTAGTGAAACAACTTAACAAGGAGGGTTCGAACTCAGCCCATGGGGTCAGCTCAAATGGACTATTAGTAGAGCTCAATAATTTTGTAATATCTTTACTTACTCCTTTTGCTTCTATTGATGAGATTTTTAGTCCGTAAATCGCTAATCAAAATAATAATCGATAATATACATTACACACATAATATAGCTATTTTACACATAATTAGTATAATTTTTTTTGTATATATAGTAGTTATTTTTTTGTAAGCAGCTATATATGTAAGTTTCCCTTTATTGATACCTTCATAAAATGGCGATCAAAGTCAAATTAACAAACAATTACACGATTTATAATCCATGTTATACATTAGTGTTAGGGAATTGGGCGTAGGTTCTTCGAAATTCAGTAATTTTTACATACATTATGTATTTAATTGAGAAATTTATTAAATATTTGTTGAAAATTTAATAACAGAGTAAGCTTTTGGTCCAACGATAAAAATAAAACTTACTTAAGTTTTATTGTCTTTCTCAATGAGAGTTCAATTCCCCATGGACACTTATGATAAAATATTTTTAAACATTTAAAATCGCTAAAAAATCACACTTTTAAGTTTTGAATCCGCCCTTTTTCATAATCTTTGTACCTTTTTTATATTTCTTTTTCCTCTCAAAAATGTTGGAATTCACAAATAGATATGACCTTAATTACTTTTTGAAAAGTAAACATAGCATTTGATCAATCAAACATGGGGTATCTAAATCTTTCCATATATATGGAGTGAGATTATTTCTCCTAAAAAAATACCCCATTCATTATTGCCTATTCCATTATGTGTCAATCAAACATGAATTTTCATGTTAAAAAAATTGAACTTGAAAGTTGCTAGATGATTACATGTGGCATGCAAGAATAAATTTCCCAATTCATTCATGAATAATAATTCAAGGGCGTGAAGCGAGTACTTCTAGCTGCTTCGCCTGCTTCTTATTATGGTGGCTATGTTTTTGTGGCGAAAATGAATGAAAAGCGAGATGAGCGTGCTATTTTCAAATCGATTGGTCTTATTACAGAATCCACAGTTTAGAAAGTAGCCCTAGACAGATCATTGCTAAGAGGAGAACTGGGAATTTCTTGCTAATCAAGTGCTCATCGTATTATAATGATTATTCCGACGTCAGAACAGACGGGACTACCAATCCTAGAAGAGTATCCTATAAAGTATACACAACTTTGATTTTCTAATTTTACGTATTGCCAACTTTGGACTATAAAATAAGTACAAACTTTTAGAATATGCAACTTTGATGCCAAAGATCTTAGCCTCCACAACCACCAAGTAATATACTAAATAATGGCATAAAGTTTTAGTGCATTTTCTTTAAGGAACACAAACCGTTAGTGGCACTATGTTTGATAGTGTAATGAATTTATATTGTTATTATAATTTTATAGGTATAACATGTTAGTATTTGTTCCATAAATAAATAAAAGATTATTGTCTCTGATAACTTAAATTTTAGATGAGATGTTTGTAATTTAATATAAAATTTAGAGCAGGTCTTATGGTTCCAGTCTCATCGGTAATTATTATAGATAGATTAAAATTGGACACATACGATTATACTTAGGAAAACAAAGGAAATTTTATTTTGTATATTTGGTAGATAACATTTCCATATATATATATACCCTAAAAATAGATTTATTCGTTGGAACAAACTATGTATAAATTAGGAGGCTATTTTGTGAATACAAGTAAGGTTTTTTCCCGGCTGATTATATCATAATGGTACACGTGTTTTTGGGGAAAAAAACTTGTATAAACTTAATCCAAAATGAATAATATCACACTATATTAAGCACATTTTTACCAGCATTGTATTCCATCAACTAGTGCTAAGAGATTTTTTATTTTTTATTTAAAAGGCACTCGTCTTAGTCTGTTTGGATGGGCTTATTGTTTTTAACTTATAAGTTAAAAGCCATAATTACAATTTTTAACTAATAACTTTTGATTTATTTTTATCTTTTTAACTTGAAATCGAGTGTAACACTTTTTAAAATTATCTGAACACTCCATAAATGTTTAAAGTCACGTAAAATTAAGTCAATCCAAACAAACTCTTAATCAGCTAAATGTTTTCTTTTAGTTCTAAAATATATTTATATTATTTCTTAGAAATTCTCCCAAAATAAAATACATATATTATTAATGTTTCCAATAGAGTGGATCATGCCAATACTCTTTTGTTGCAATAAATTAAGTAATAATGGGATGATATATGAGTGTCTTGTAAGAAAGCACTCACCATTGAAACCAAACAATTCCTTAAAATAGATATTGTCATGTATGAAGGTGGAATTCCCACCACTTTAATTGGTTGCTTACATGTGGGAAGCAATGTAACTTGGTGCTTGCATAAGTTAAACTCTAGCTAGTTTATTATAAAAATCGTGATGAAGTGATAAATACTTTTTTTGAAAATTCTAAATCATTCATTAGAGATCTTAAATATGAAGTTGTTTATGTTAGAGAGTGTTTTATCTATATATGATATTTCATGATGTGAATCCACATTCAACAAGATTATAATACAAGTATCGAACACCAAGTAATAAAAAAACTTCCATTTCTAGTCTTTTCTAAATTTGAGAGTAAGTTCAGAATCCATAAATTTCCGACCTAGCTCTACTTCTAAACTTAAATAATTGTCATCATTTTTTATTTTTTTTAAACTTCCATTTCTTGTCTTTTCATTCGTAGGCTAAAAAAAGACATCAAAAGTTAATGAAACTTGTCTATAGATAGTGAAAGTTAAAAGTTACTAAAACATGAACAAAATATTAAAGTGTTGTAATGGGAAACAGTTGTTTGCATGTCTAAAAGGTTGACTTGTTGATCTTGTCAGTTGTCACCTATCCTATTCCACTTCCGTCACAAAGTCACTTGACGATAAAAAGAGAAATTTCGAATAACATTTTTCTTTATTCTTAGATACTTCAACGAGTCACTTGAAGCTCTACTCTTCGATTTGCCCCGTGTTGTCTTCCTCTAGTTGCTCACATGACCCAATAACCAATAAGTCGAAAAAGGTTACAGTTATTTATCTTTTTCGTTATTATTAAAGAAAAGACTATCATATATCTTATATTTTTACTTGCAATAGTTATGATCTTTGAAAGAATTGATGATGTCATAAAAAATAAACTATTTTTACATCTAATAACTTTTAAAATATTGCCTACTCTTTTTCTCCCACAAAATAATGAGATATTTGTTTGCCCCTCATGTATGTCGAGAAAATAATAATAATAATAATCTCTTATATTTAAGAATGATTCTTGAACATGATAGAAAATCAAATATCTATATCAATAAATTTTGAATATCGAATTAAAAAAAACACTTGTCACATGACCATGTAGATACAATATATATATACACATACTTGGGCCCACTAAATAATTAATTAAGGTATTTCTATGTCTACAATACCATGGGAATATTAATCCACCTTTTTATATTTATATATACTTGACATACTTCTCCATAACACAACCAGCAAAACCCAACAAAGTTCCTTTTTTCCCTCTCACACACAAATTATTAGAACCAAAAATATGATGAAGCAAAATGTATATTTTCTGCTACTTCTTCTTGTTTCCATGATCATATTTTCACAAGCATCTAGTCGTGTTTTAGCAAACAAACTGCAAGGTAATTAGATGAATAATTTTCATAATTATATGTTTTTTTGTCTATCTAATTAAGTTCCGATTTTTAGAGTTATTTGATATTTGTGTTGATGAGCATATAACATATACTAGATGAATTAAGGGTCGTTTGGTTGTTGGTTTTATTTGAAGGTGAGTTATGCAGGTACTAATTTCTGCATAAGTAATACCATGTTTGGTAGCTGGTTAGGAGGTGAATTGTAAATGTATAAAATTATTATGGTGTTTGGTTTGTAATTTAGAAATCTGCATAACTAATATATACATGTATAAGTTATGACAGAATCTATATATTTATGTATGCAGGATAAAAGATAGAATAATTAATATATGTATAACTAATACATGCATAAAATGATACACAAATTCTTTTATAAATATTCCCTACTTCATGAATATCTGCATAACTCTAATCTAGCTACCAAAAAGAAAGTTGGTTTTCCATGATATAATTATCGTTGAAGTTTTATTACCTAGCTAGTGTATATGTTATGAAATTCCAAGCAATAGCTTTTCTTTTTAAAAACAAATAACACATTATGTCCGAAAAGTGGTCAGTAAACGTTATTTTTAATATGGATTAGTTGACGAAGTCCGCACAAGTTGACTTAAATGCCACCACAAAGAAAATAGTTTAAGTTAAATGCATGCATTCTCATGTTAATAACTTTTACACTATGATCAAATCATTTAAAGTATATATCTATAGATAAGTCTGAGAAATTTGTATTCTTGAAAATAAGATAAATTATCTACTACAGTAGTAAGTGACAAGGGTTTATCAAAAAATAATCTCATTATCCTATAAAAGTAGGAATAAAATCAACGTATATTCTACCATCTTTAGATCCCACTGAATATGTCATTATAGTTATTATATCAGCTAATAGTAAGGATGAATTAGATTGCATGTATAAATTAAAAGTTTCTTGTAACTAAAACTTATAACTAAAGAAATTATATTATATTCTACTTATATTATAAAGCTTGGTTGATGAGTAAATTAAACAAAAGTTTTGAATGATTGCAGTGGAAGAGGAAGCAAAGCTGCCTAAAAGAGCCAATGATGGAGACTCAATTGACAAGATGGGAACTATTAATTTAAATGTAATTTTCTAGCCTTTTTCTTCTTCTAATTATTTCAACTTTCATACTTTTTAGTAATTATATATTTATTGTGTTATTTTCTTGCAATTTTGTGTAGAGGTTGATGGGACTAGAGGAATATTCATGTGAGGATAAAAATGATCAAGAATGTATTAAGAGAAGAGTTCTTGAAGAAGCTCACTTGGACTACATCTACACTCAACACCATAATCACCCTTAATTATTAGAGATTATTACTTTTATATATATATATAGTTCAAGGATTAATTAATATCAAGGCAGCCTTCGAGCGACGCGGATTCGAGCTGTGGAAGCAACCATTAATAGTTATATT
Organism: Solanum stenotomum; assembly: GCF_019186545.1. NCBI lineage: Eukaryota > Viridiplantae > Streptophyta > Magnoliopsida > Solanales > Solanaceae > Solanum > Solanum stenotomum. Next base: position 6,653,505 of record NC_064292.1, read on the forward strand.
GTATTGTATTATGATATAGATTTGTCTACATTACATAAGGCCCTTCCCTGAATCATGTATAAATATCAATTGCTTTGTGTACTAGACAACCCTTTTTAAGAATTAATTAATATGTAGTCTTTTTAATTAATATCACACAATAATGTTTCTGCTTTTTTTCTTCTTCTTTCTAGTGTATTTGTTCTCTCAGAATTATTTTCCACAAAGAGAAAGGACTAATTGGGCTTATGCAATTTCGTTTATTTAGGGATTTTTCGCAAATGGTTACTATAATAAACTTAAGTATGCTCCATAGCTATAATTTGTATATTTATGGGTAATGGGATGTAGCTACAGTTTAAGCTGCCTCGTTTGTATAATTCGCGGGTACGTTTGTATAATTGAGCTAATTTTTTTTTATAAAGTCGAAATAACGAATTTATACAAACACAAAAATCTGAACTTTAAAAAGTTTTACAAAATTACATTATGCAAAAGTTATACAAGTTATATTATACAAATTTTGAATTATATAAACGTGCGAATCATACAAACTCGAAAACCCATCCCACGTAATTATCACTGAATGTGGGTCGCGAATGGTAATTAACTAAAACTATAGCTATGATGACTAATTAAGTAGTATATGATTGCTACCATGTAATTTCCTTAACTTAGTATATAGAATATAGGACTACTTGATTCATATGTAGCCCATGGTTGTTGCCTATAGGGATCATGTTTAGCATATATTTGTTTCATTTTATGTGATATGGTTATTACTTACAAAATTAAAGGAGTTTTATTTTCATTTTACAATAACTTTAAAAGAAATTAAGTAATTAATTATTTGTCACAATTCATCAAGTTCAAAATATAAAGCTATTTTAAATAATTACAAAATATAATTATAGTTTACATTTTTATAATAAATATACGTTAATACATGTATTTTAAAATTGTAGACACAATTTTTGTATACACGCACATATTGTAAGTACGCTATCAGTGTATATACATTTGTATATTTAATGTATCGATGTGTATATATTGATATTGTATGCATGTGCGTATGGTGTATATTCTATAATTTGACCCAAAAAAATACTACTGCATTTTGAAAAAAAAAAGGTATGATTAGTTTTTGCAACAAAAAAAAAAAATCTTGCTTATTTATGAAATTTCCTCCTTGCTATATTCTTGTTTTTCCAATGGGCCGGGAGTGCATGTTGATTGTCTAATGGGCTTATCAAGCTTTAGAAAAAGGGCAAGTTACAAAATTCACATACTTTTAAGGCAAAATTACAATATATTCCTTAAAAGTTTATAATTATAGAAATCTCTCAAACGGATACAATAATATAACCATTGATACATTAATCTGATGTGCGAGATACATTAATAGTTAAGTAAGATACAGTACATTTTATACATGATACACTAATCTAATGTGCGAGATATACTAATCTGATGCGCGAGATACATTAATCTGATGCGCGAGATACACTAATCTGATGCGCGAAATGAGGGATTTGGGAGATTTGTAAAACTTATAGAGGATAATGGTGATAAGTAATCTAAAAGGTGAGATTTCTGTAATTTTTCCTTGGAAAAATAATGTCTTGTTTGTGTAAAAATTGAGTGGGTCGGGCTTGCTACTTTTGGAACGGATTCAAAGTTTAGCCATCGTTTAAAATGCAAAAATAAAAGGAAAAACTACATAAATGGGTCATAAAACTCAAACTAATTACATGTTCATACCATAATACGAAGTAATTCAAGAAATACCCATTCTCTCAAAAAAATTACACTACATACCCACATTCATTAAGGCTGATAATTTTCGCTTAATTGATACTGAATCTGTATCATATACTGTATTGATATTATTAAAGCTGATAATTTCGTTTAACTGATATTAAATCAGTATATATATACTGTATTGGTATCATTAATGTTTCTTATTCAGAAATTACTCATTAGTCAATGATAAAAGCACCAAACTAGCTAATGTGCATATGTTATTCTATAGAAAAACCCCACACTTAATCACTCAAAATGCTAAAAATTAGAAATGCAAGTAATTTATGAATTGCATTTATTAATCAAGATTCAACAAAAAGGAAGATTAAGAGGCTGTTTGGATTAACTTAAAAGTTGGTCAAATATATTTTTAAGTCAGTTTTTAACTATTGGAAGTGTTTGATAAATATTAAAGTATAATAAGTTATGAAGTGTTTGACAATGTAAAAAATGATTTAAAATAAGTCAAAAATTAAAAGTAGGTCTCCCTTTACTTTTTTTATTTTTTGACTTAAAAACTACTTTTTAAGTCAATCCAAACAGACTCTCAAATCTTAACTCTACACCTTTTTAATTATTATTTTGTATTTTAACTATATGTCTTTTATTTTCTAATCTAATTAATAAAAAGAGAGACCTTGATGCAAATTATTAGTTTCATTCCTGAACTATTGATAGCCTTAAAAATATCCCTCTATTTGATTAACTAAACTTAGATACACTTCCGATAAGCAACATTACATAGCAAGTGGTCTCAAACTCTAGTAAAAGTATGAAACTCTTAATAAAAAGCCAAAAGACGTGTTGAAAACACCCCTAAACTTGACAAGAATTTAGGGGTGTATTTCACTCATGTTGCCAGATCGAAAATGTATTTAAGTTTAATTAGTTAAGTAAAAGATTGTCAATAATTTAGAAATAAAATAATTTATGTTGAAAAGTGTTTTCAAGCCTTTGTAAAAATGATACTTCATATATATGGGCTAAACTTTAAATATGGTCCAAGAAAAATGGCTTAGCCCATCTATTTTGGCCTGCAGCCTTGGTTGTACAATACATAATCCTACAGGTACAACCATCTATTGCATATATATAAACTATCGGAAGCAAAAAAATTCTCACACCTTATCTTCATCTTCTTCAGTCTTGCTACTGTCTACTCTCTATTCTCCAATGGCGGAACCAAAAGAAGTAAACTCAAACAGTTTAGAAAATGAGCTCAACCCAGAAGAGGAATCCGACAAAGAAGAAGAAGATGAAGAAGACGAAGAAGAAGCAGAAGAAATTGAAGAAGAACCTTCTTCGCCTTCTGAATCGGACGAGTCGTCCGATTCTGAGTCGGAAACCGAAGAGGGTTTCCGACCAATTACTCGTCCAGGTGAACCAGACATAGATGATGAAGAAAATGTTACTCCAGAAGCAAATGTGAAGCGTTTTATGAGAATCCTCAATTCGAAAAGCAGGAAGAGGGAATTAGATGAGGAAGAAAAAGGGTATACTTATCATGAAGACTTGTTTGATTTTCCTTATGACCCGGAAAATTGGAGGGAAGAGGATTTGAAAGAGCTTTGGGGAGATGCTCCGATTGAGATGACGAAACCTGGTTGGGACCCGAATTGGGTTGATGAAGAAGAAGATGATATTATTGCAGAAGAAATTAAAGCGGGTCGAGACCCACCAATTGCCCCGTTTTATGTACCGTATAGGAAGCCGTATCCTGTGATACCGGATAATAATTATGATATTTCGAATCCCAAATCTGTGATTGAAGAGTTTGATAGGATTGAGGAGTTCTTGAAATGGGTTAGCTTCATTTTTGCGGATGGTAGCACGTAAGTCTTTTGCTCTGTGGTTTCTTTTTTTTTGCCTTTTGCTTTATAGTTGAGGTAAAGATTGTTTTTTTCCTTACCAGAATGGTGAACTTTGAATATGAATATGATTGGTTATATGGTTTTAGCTGCTCCTTGAGTTGAGAGTAGTAAGGCTTGTGTAGACTCTATCCTCCCCAAAACACACTTGTGGGATTGCATTGGGGATGTTGTTGTTGTTGTATATGGTATTGGAGCTGAATAATGGATAGTCTGCTAATGTAGAGGAGTTCTTAAAATGGGTTAGCTACATTTTTGCTGGTGGTAGCTGGTGGTGATCTTTTCAATTGTTTCGCTTTTGCTTTATTGGTTTGTATTTGCTTTACAATTGAGGTAAAGATTGTTTTTTTTTCCCTCCAAGAATGGTGAACTTTGGATATGACTATAGTTGGCTGAATGGTTTTAGCTGTTAGTGTTACTGTTTATAATCATAGCATTGAAGCTGAATAGTGGATTGTGTGCTTGTATTCTTTGTGCTAATGTAGAGAAGTTCTTTAAATGGGTTAGTACAGTTTTGCTGATGGTAGCTCGTGAGTCTTTTGATCTTTCTTTTCGATTTTTCTGCCTTTGCTTAATAATGGGTTTTGTATTTGCTTTACTAAAGATTGTTTTTTTCCCTACAAGAATGGTGCACTTTGGATATAAATATAATTGGCTATATGGTTTTAGATGTTAGTGTTACTTTCATAATTATAGGCATTGGAGCTGAATAGTGGATTGTGTGCTTGTATTCTCTGTGCTAATGTGGAGGAGTTCTTGAAATGGGTTATCTACATTTTTGCTGGTGGTAGCTCATGAGTCTTTTGCTCTTTTTTTCCCCCTTTTGCTTAATGGGTTTCGTATTTGCTTTATAATTGAGGTAAATATTGCTTTTTTCCCTTACAAGAATGGTGAACTTTGAATATGAATATAATCGGCTATGTGGCTTTAGCTGCTCCTGGAGTTGAGGGTCTATTGGAGACATCGTCTCTAGGGGTAAGGTCTGTGTACATTCTACCCTCCCCAGACCCCATTTGTGGGATTATACTGGGTATGTTATTGTTATTGTTGTATATGGTTTTAGCTGCTAGTGTTACTATTCATAATCATAGGCACTGCGGAGCTGAATAGTAGATTGTGTGCTTTGTATTTCTCTGTGTTAATGTGGAGGAGTTCTTTTCCCAAGCTAAAATTGGTTGTGTGCTATAGTTTTCAAGTGACATTGACCAACATTGTTCCTATATAGCTTAGGTTTAGTCATTTCCATACTCTAATGTAGTGTCTAGTTAATCGTCTTCCAATTTCACTCCACAAATTTGGTGAAAGTAAATCTTGAATAGAGAAATTGGATGTGAATGAGATGGAGGAGATTTTTCATAGTAAGCAGAGCTTGTAGTTGGAATTTGGAGATTTTTATTTCCTCAGCTAAAGAAACCTGAGTACTAATCCTAATATGTTAAAAATTCTCTGTTATGCTTATACTTTCTATCAAATGCTATATGTAACTTGGGATAAAGAGGAAGGATTAGAGGAGTCTAAGTAAAAGTCGTTACGTATCATCCATTTCCCAAGTTTGGTAATGGAATAAATAGGAAATTGGAATAACAGCGGGGAAGCTGGGTACTTTTTGTTAAAGGTTGTGTTTTCTTTTGGTGAAGCTCTCATTTATAGGGTGTTAAAGATGAGAAGCTTTGGAATATGGTTTAAACTAGAATAGGTCTTCATAATGAAGCCTAACTCCTAAATGAACAATTGGAATATAACTTGGTGTCTAATTGAAAGAAGTAAATGATAAATTTGATTGAAACAGAAAAAACAACTTCTGATGGCTACTTGTAAGAAGTATCTTATACTGGTAGAACACTTCTCATATCAAAGTAGGTGATTTCTGATTATTACTCCCTCCGGTCCAAAATAAGTGATTTTTTGGGATGTTGTACACCCCTTAAGAAAGTTAATTAATTACACTAGTCAAAGTTTTTTTGACAATATATTACCCTTTTGCTTTACCCAAACTCTTCTTAAAAGTAGGGATTTGAAAACCCCACTAGAGAGGAGTAACTAGAAAAAATAATTAATAACCTCTATGGACTTTGTAAAGTTTATTTATTTTGGACCTAAAGAAAAAGTGTTGAAATTCACTTATTTTGGACTTGAGGGAGTATATTTTTGGACATGTTCAATAATTATGATTAACACATCTGCAAGTTTACAGCCCTGTTCATTCTTTGCTGACACAATCAAAGAGTGCATCATTTTAGAGGATCCCATCTGTGGCTATGTGTTCATAAGATGCTAGGTATCAGATGGTCAGATTAATATCATTTTTTTTCTTGGATTATCTCTAGTGTTAGATTTATTTTTTAATTCTTTTGGCTGAGGATATTCATTTGAGTAAATTCTAACTTTAGATTTATCACTTGGTGTATTTGTTTACATCATTGTTTTCCAAAGCGTGCATTTTATTGTCATTTATATCACTTCCTCAAAAATTTTAATGTTCTTTTTCATAGATAATCAAGGTAGGTCTCATGGACCGTTTCCAAACTTTGGTCCATCCATATTCTTTCTAAGGTTGATGTTTTGTAATTTTGACCTTCCAACTTCGCAATATTGAGAAACATGAAAGATGTCCTTTTACTTTATTCTTTTGAAAGTATATATCTCGTTGCATCTTTGTTAGGCCTTCAACTTTGGGTGTTATATGTACTACATGTTTACATGCCTGCATTACCGTACTGATATCTGGAATTGTTTGCCTATTCGTGTTGGCATCCTGTAAACTAGGTTCTATTTTATTGCCATGATCGCGGTTTCACTTTGTGTTTGGGAATACAATGTCTTTGTTAGGTTTTGCTTCCCCGTCTTGGGATCTCTTGTCAAATTAATGTTGTCTTATGTCTTACTACTCCAAACTTCAGTAAATATATGCTTTATTAATGTTAAGCAATGCTAATGTGACAATTAATTGCTACCATTTGGTCACGGTTTAGCTTTTCTTCCTTTTTCTTCTTGGTTTTAGATGATGTTATCAGTAAAGAGGATGACCTTTTATGTTTGAAGGTATGAAGGCACTGTTTGGGATGACTTGGCACATGGAAAAGGTGTTTATGTTGCTGAGCAAGGGCTGGTCAGGTTTGTCAGTATTATTTTTACTAGTTGTCACTTTACCATTTGCTTGGCGTGTTTAATTTATATTACGTTGTTTGTCAGGATTTCTTTAACTTTATGTCTGCATCACATCATTTGATATTTCTTTTTGCTTCTCACAGGTATGAAGGTGAATGGCTTCAAAACAACATGGAAGGTCATGGAGTTGTTGAGGTTGAGATACCCCACATAGAACCCATCCCAGGATCCAAGTATGTTTATGCTCCAAAATGTTGCCCATAGATATTTTTTGCTTTGATGTTCTAGCTTTCGTATTAAGTAGTGTAATTGTTTCCCAGACTTGAAGCCAAGATGAGAGCTGAAGGCAAGATTATAAAGAGAGACTTCATGTCCCCAGAAGACAGAGAATGGCTGGAGAAGGATATTGAAGATACTGTGGAGCTAACAAGCGGAAGTTATGAAATTCCTTTCTATGAGAATGATGAATGGATCAGGCAATTCGGCAAGAAACCGTAAGTCTTACGTGCAAACTGAGAATTGATGAGCGTGGAAAATCTCATCTGTTTGCGTTATTTATCTGAAGCGCAGCCTATGTTAGTTGCAACTGATACTGTGTCTCGTGCATGACTTGACTTTTGATATCTCTGTCATTGAACTATAGATGTTTTCCCCTTTAATTCTAGTAAAGTCTTTTTTATTATCGTGTTTTCTTAGTCAAACTCTGTAACATGTAGAATTCTTTTAATTTGAGTGATGGATTAATCTATCCTTGTTCTCTTGCTAATCTACTGTTATCTCTACTATGTATAAAAATGGTATAACTGGTGATTGTAACTCAAGGACACAAACTTACATGCTAAACTTGGTTATTTATCATGTTCTTCTGATAGGGAGAAGGGGCGATATCGCTATGCTGGCCAATGGAAGCATGGAAGAATGCATGGTTGCGGTTTATATGAAGTTAATGAACGCACAATTTATGTAAGTTCCTGTCAAACCTTCATTCTCGTGTTTGAGATCAGAAATTCATTTATCCAATAAGAAACTTTAACAAATTGCACAAGATTCTCATTCTCACTAGATAATCTCCAGCCTTAAAGGAAAATCATGGCATATGATTTTGACATGAGGAGAATATATTTAACTCTTAAAAACAGAAAACCTTGTAATTTAAACAAGATATGAGTCAATGAACTTATCTGTAGTTCTTACTGCAAAATTTGTCCATCCTTTGCCCCACTGGTGGAAGTTAGGTTTGTCTCTTAATGGTCGAGAAAAATCAAAGAAGAACTTTCAAGAAAAGAGGCAGAAAACAGGGGGGGAGAACTGGTGAAGAAGACAGTTTTTAAGCTAAACTTTGGTTCTCTCTCTCTCGGCTTATATAAGGTTGTATATGGGATATCTTCTGAGCAGTTTATTAGTATAGGTTGCTGAATATGAAGAAAAAGAACTCTAGAAACCCGATTCCCACTCCAGCTAATGGAAAAATGCCTCTGAATGATCGTAATCATCGATAACCTGTGCTCGAGAGATAACCGTCCATACATTGATAAGGGATGTTCTGGGAGAACCTAACCCCCTTGGAGTTGGTTGTGCGGGAAACATCAAAAACTCATAAAAGCTTTACCACTAACAATACAATCAGCTTATAGTCCTCACATTATAGGAAAGGTCAAACAACTCATAAAAGCTTTACTACTAACAATTCAATCATCTTATAGTCCTCACATTGAATTGAAAATACATAAAATTTAAGCTCCCAATAACTCATTAGCAGCAAGATTTATGACAAAAGCTAGTTACAGAAAATGACTCTTTTCTTGTAATTTTTTTCAATAACTACTTCTAAAATTAAATAGAAGCGACAGTTTTAAGCTGACCATGGCAATATGAGCTCAAAGCTATGGAAGGAGGAGTCACATTCTGACTGTGCTCTCATAGACTCATCATTTTTGGTTTCAATTCAAGATTTTGATGCACATACATCTGTAGTGGCTTTGAGAATCTAGGCCCGATGATAGAGATCAAGTTAACGTTCTCATATTGTGGTGCAGGGTCGTTTTTATTTTGGAGAACATGTAGCGGGAGATACTTATGGATGTGATGCAGAAATTTCAGCGGTAATTTGAAGACTAAGCATATGCCGCTTAGGTTTTTAGCTGAAGCTTATGAAATATTTACAGCATTTATTTCAGATGCATGCAGGTATAGCAGAAGTTGCAGCTGCTAAGGCCCGGATGTTTATTAACAAGCCTGATGGAAGTATGTAGTGTTTTCTTATTTATCTGATTTATGTGCTTCCCCCCGTGATTAGTTACACTCTCATCAACTTCCCTACTATTATCATCGTTCATGAACTTGTTGAGTTGGTTCAAGGGCTAATGACTTTTCTAAACCTACTTTGCCTGTTCCCTGGTAGTGGTGAGAGAAGAGAGAGGCCCCTATAGTGATCCTCAACATCCATATTTATATGAAGAAGATGATGTGTGGATGGCACCAGGTTTCATCAACCAGTTTTATGAAGTGAGTTGAAATCAAACTTCAGTCTGTTTATTATCTGTGCTGTTATAAAAACAACCAAACTTAACAGTTTTTTAAGGAAAGTTAACTGAGTCACTTGATACGCAGGTTCCTGATTATTGGAAAGCATATACACATGACGTGGATGAAGAGAGAGAAATGTGGTTGAACTCATTTTACAAAGCTCCTTTGCGATTACCTATGCCTGCAGAGCTTGAACATTGGTGGTCCAAAGGTATGATTCTTTTAGTCATTCTATATCATCTATCAGGGATGGTCATGGGTAACTTTTGCCGCAGATGTATGTTCATTGCTTCTAAATAGTCAACCTTCTGCTGTCAACATCATTGAGAAACATCTATGAACAGCCATAGTAGTTTAAGGTTTTCTACCTTTTGATATTAGTGTGTCACAGATTATTGTTAAGTATGTTACAAGAAACATGTGTACTTCACAGTGCACAAATGCTGTGTGAGAAGGCTTGAACGGGGATTCTATTGGAAAGAATTTAGCTAAAAAAGAATGTGTTTGGTTTCCTATGTTTGAAACAGATGCTATATTCCTTTGTCTTGGGCAGAAAAAATGATTTCACTAAGAAAATCAAATGTCTGCTACCAAAACATGTAATTTATTATATTGTTTATTTTTTTTGATAACCGAATTTATTATATTGTTTATCTGGCTTTCATAAGACTCTTATTACATCTATTTCATATTAGTTAGGCATAATACATAAACCAACACTCAAACTTAGCCTTGGCTGGCAAGAAATCCCTCCAACTTTGAGTATACACATCTTGACCCTTCAACTTGTCTCCACTGTGTCAATTGAACACTCCAAACTTACAAAATGATCATCTAGACATCCCCGAAATTTATGCGTCACGTCAGCATTTGGTGTCCAGGAGACACAGTGGGGACGAGTTGGAGTGTTTAGTTGCCTGTTGAGACCAGGTTGAGGTGTTGAGTTGTGCACTCTCAAATTTGGAGTGCTTGCTTGCCAACTGATGCCAAGTTTGAGTGTCTGTTTATGTATTATGCCTTCATATCCGTTCACCTAAAACACTTGACACTTGCCTTAAATAATAAGTTTTCACTTCCAACAATTCGAATTAAAAATAAATGATTACTACTATACATCATTTCAAGTTTGATTTTTCTTTTCAACCAACTTAATTCGCCCACTGCTATGGATACTGAGTACCATAAAGTAGATATACCTGCAGTTAGTACTTCTCAGCACTTATTTTTCTGTTCAATTGTTTAAAACGACCTGATAACTATTCTCTCTTCTGAAGCCCTTTAATTTGACTTACCTTTTATTCCCCTTTATTAGATGAAAAGCCGGAGTTTATTTTACTTAACAAGGAACCTGAGCCTGATCCTGAAGATCCTTCTAAACTCGTCTATACTGAAGATCCTGTCATCCTGCACACTCCGACTGGAAGGGTTATCAACTATGTGGAAGATGATGAACATGGCGTACGATTGTTTTGGCAACCTCCTGTAAAAGAGGGTGAAGATGTCGATCCTGATAAAGCTGAATTCCTTCCCCTAGGATTTGACGAGTTTTATGGACGAGGTGGGACTGTCAAATCAGATAGTGTGTGGAAGCGGTTTGTTAACTCAGTGGAAAATGCATGCAAACCAATGTTTGACAAACTTCAGAAATGGACCGAAGAGAAGAAGAAAGCCGGTGAGATGAAGATAGAGCTGTTGAAAAAAGAGTTGGAATTTGCAGAAGCAGAATTGTCTCTAAAGGAAGCGTTGGAAGACATGGATGATGAATTAAAAAGAATGCAAGAAGAGGAGGAAAAGAAAGTTGCAATGGGAACCCAAGAAGAAGATGATATTGTACCTTCTGAATCAACAGATGAACTAGAGAAAACTTGGGCGGAAAAGAAGGAAGATGAGGAGGAGGACGAGGAGGAGGAAGACGAAGAGGAGGTTACTGCATCAAGTTTTGGATCTGCTGACAATCAAAGCTCAGCTAAAAGTGACAAGAAGGATAACAGATCTGGAAAGGCTCCGTTTGGAGCATCCTCTTTGTCATTTGCTGCCTGTAGCCTGGTTCCCACTGTAAGTTTGAAAATCACTTAAAGTTTGGATAGCGAAGCTTCGTCTATAGAGATTATGTTACAGTTATAATTAGTTTCCTAAAATGAATCTAAAAATGTTTATCATCTGAGCAGCAGTTTTGATAAACAGCAGTGAATTATCATTAGCATCGCTCACCATATCACAATACATAATACTATCTTATCAAAAAGTTTATATCGAACATGCTGCAATATGAACGTAGTTATTTGAGAAACTTGAGTAATGATGTCTGGAAAAAGATAGGCTTTAAGGGATATCAGACAATATTCGTCTTATGTAAGGACTCTCTAAAAATGCTGTAGCAGCCGTGTCGGATCCTCCAAAGTACACCACTTTTGGAGGATCTGATATGCACCAAACGACATATTTTGAGAGTCCGAGCAACATAGCTTTGCAACTATAGAATAAACAACATCCAGGTACTTCGGAAATCTTTTAACTTCATTACAATTTTCTTTTGGCTTGCAGGTGCCACCTAAGCTACAGCATACATTTACGGCTTGGAAGGGAAAGTTGAGTCCTAAACCATCATCTCCATTGTCCAACGCTCCATCTAATGTTCAAGAATTTCCGAAGGAGCAACAGACTCCAGGCTCAATTAGCTTCCCTTATGCTGTTGCACAAAATGGAAGATTAAGAGCTGTTAGTCAAGCACAGATGCCAGAGAAGTATATCAGCAAGTCGCATATCAGAAACCGCTCAAAGCAGAAATCGTCTTCACAAATCCAAGGATATCAAGAAGAGCTTTGCTTCAACATATTATCATTACACACACCATTATCTTTGTAGTGAAGCTAATTTTTCCTTCCTCTTCCTCATTCATTGATGAACAACTTTGATCAATTTTGCAGTGCAGCGGCGAATTGTTTGATTCGAGCTAGGCATATCCATGTGATACATTTTTTACACCATGGTTGGTGATTGTAACATGGAATTGTTACTCTTTCTTTCATATGTAACATGTATTATTATCATCACTTGTTGTTCTTATCATTGCAGTCCATATTGCTTGCACATTCATCTTTTTAGGAAGTAAAGAGCTGAGTTTGTGTTTCAGGTCCATAACAAAGGAACTTTCATAATAGATGAGCCACTACCCACAGAGTCATTTGGTACCTGTGCTGGTGGGAGATGGGCGGTATTTCGTGAAATTAGTTGAGGTGTCTACATGTTGATTCGGACACCACAATTATATATAGATAAAAACATAGATGAGCCACTACCCACTTTTCTTCATGCCTACCTAGTCTCATGAGAAGGTTAAAAATTACAATTTGCATGTTGATCTTACAACTAATGGGCTAATTTGAGCTTAATCTTATATTATTATTATTTTGAGTAATGAGTTATATGCATTGTCTACTGTCTATAAAAGAAATTTTATATCATTAGGCCAACTTTACACATTTTAATAGGTATTTTGGTTTGTTACAAAATCACATATTGAAGGAGGTTAACCTTTTTTTATTTTATTTCACAACCTGTATTCGCTTTGAAGTTTGATTAATTCCATTTTGTGACAATAAGTTTCACTTTTGAAGGTAAATTGCTTTTCATCGAAAAAAGGGAGGATCACATGTGGTAGTTGAGTAACCAAATAGGTGCTTATGATGAGATGGATGTAATTTCTCTCAGTTATAGATCGTGTATATCTTATATCTTATATGAATTCATAATTTCAAATTTTGAATTTGTCTTTAGATCTTGAAAGATGATAAATAAAATAAAAGATTTTGTCGAATGTCCCTTTGTAATATGATAGTTATTTAGTAAATGACTTTTTTCTCTGCTCTCTCGCAACTTTTGGACTTTTTAGACAATGATCTGAAATTTTTAAAGGAAAATTGTATATAATAGCAAACTATTAATTCAAATTAAATGCTATAAATATAGTTTGATTTAATTGTACCCCATAGCAAACTATTGCTATTTAACCTCTCTCCTGGTGAATCTCGCTCGCCACTCTCGTTCTCTCCCTCGCCTCTCTCGTTTTTTATACAAACGCAAGTGTATAAAGTGTGTTTGTGTTTGTATAAAGAGAGAGAAAATTGTATAAATACATATATTTTCGTTCCCCTCTCTCCCCTCTCCCAGATCTCGCTCTCTCACTTGCCTCTCTTACTTTATACAAAAACCGCAAATTGTATAAAATGTGTTTGTGTTAGTATAAAGCGAGAGAAAATTGTATATGTACATATTTTTTCGTTCCCCTCTCTCCCCTCTCCTAGATCTCACTCACCACTCTCCCAGATCTCGCTCTCTCACTTCCCTCTCTCACTTTATACAAAAACGCAAATGTATAAAATGCATGAAAATTGTATATATACATATATTTTCGTTTTCCTCTCTCCCCTCTCCCAGATCTCACTCGCCACTCTCCCAGATCTCACTCGCCACTCTCCCAGATCTGGCTCGCTCACTCGCCTCTCTCACTTTATACAATTGATCTTTTTGTATATGTATACCATAGCGAAATATACATATTTATGTTTGCTATGGAGCGCAATTATGCAAAGTTTGCTATATCATACAAATATGAATTTTGTGTTTGCTATATGTGAAAGTTATCCCAATTTTTAATGAGAAAAATTCGACCATTAACTAAAATTATATAAATTATTATAAACATTAAACGATAATCTAATATTTTATACGTAAGGTTGAACAACATATGAGCAAATATTAGATTTATTTTTTCTTCTTAGCTAAAAGATAAACATCACACAAGTGGTGACAAGGGAGTCTCTCCCTTCATTTTCCTCATAAATTTGGCATATTATGACATATTATGTCCCATGATGAATTTCATTTTGGACCACTAAAAAAAAATTGACAACAAAAAATAAAAAAAATAAAAAATTCCTAGGCAAATGCATTTAACTTTGACATTATTAATTCCTTCTATTCCTTTTTTAAAAAATATAAGAAATAGTTCCTTCTCCAACATGCAAGTGTGATGAGGTAAATTAACATGATTTGTCTTCTGGATGTCAATATTTTCAAACTTCAATTATACATTAATCACATCATTAGAAGAAATAGTAAATAATAAATAATTGTTCTCTTTTCTAATGTACAGAAAAGAGATTATGTACCCTTTTTTCCTTTTCTAACATTTTAATTTTTACGTGAGACTTTGTTCATATGCATCCAACAATTTCCCCGTTAAACTAATTTGCATGACTTATTCCCATTCATATGCTAATTTGGATGTTAATTATGTGTCGCTCAAGATTATTCGAGTATTTATGAACGGCAAGCCCACATACTTCTTTTTTATTTATACATCTTCAAGCTACGGGTAAAAATAGTAATCAGGCTCAAAGATAGACAATGAAAATAAGCATGGCTCTACACCATCCCATGTTATTTCCACAATCGTTACACCAGATCAATAGCTCTAAGTAATTGATGGAATTAACGGACTCAATGATACTCTTAACATGATGTAATATTGTCCAATTTAGATTGAATCTGTATCTTTTTTTCAAAAGACATCATTCCATTAAAATATTCAACATCTTATAATAAATAACTTATTTGCCTTTTCTATTTTCCGAGTAAAACTTTTTCAGATAGATTCAATATATTTTTACATTAACTTTAGAATTCATATTATTTAATTTTGTATAAACATCGTATACGAATAAATCTTTCTTTTTTAAAAAAAAATTGCATGCCAAAAGACAAAAGGTCAATAATAGAAATCAAAATGAGAATAATGTGCTCAGGTTAAGATGATCAAGGCCAACCATATAGAAATATGCTAACCAACAATTTATCTACCATTACAAATGGACACATGATATTTTCCCAAAATAAGAGACATAAAGTGACAATTCACAACATTTTACGGTACCTAAATGACAAAAAAATATCAATTTGAGGGACCACTTCACTATTTCCTTCCAATAATTGCACCAAATGGTCGACATTTCCTGTAATTATATTTCTCATAATCCTAAATTTTAAAAATAATTAAGAAATCAAATTAATGGACAAGTGAATATCGCCCCCCACCCCCCACACACACTCACCTCGAAAATTGATAAATAAATTTTATAGGATTATTTTCTTTTACGAAATCGATAAATAAATTTATAGTACTTTTCATATAGTTTTTGAATATCTAAAATTTTTGTTTAAAATATTGAATTAACGTAATCTAATTTAACTTTAACAATAAGTCAAATTGACTTTTGTACATCGCAACATGACAATTAAAAATGGACGGAGGGAATATTTTTAAAAAAATTGGGAATTGAATTTAGCACTTTCTGACATATCTTGTCTTTTTTATAGTATACTCCCTCCGTCTCATTTTATATGTCACCTTTTTACTTTACACTTGCATTAAGAAATGATATAATTTTACCCTTCTACCCTTATTTAATGTTTTCTTAAGTCAACTTTATTAATAAATGACAAGATTAATTAACTATTCTATCAAGGGTATAATAGGCAAAATATGATAATTTATGCATAAATTTTATAAAATGGTAAATATTGTGGTCCAACTATGTATAGAAAGGGATGACATATAAAATGGGACGGAGGGAGTATATATATATAAGCATAATTGAAATATTATTCTTTTCTTTTTTGTTACTAAAATAATAATTTTATAACTATAATGCAATAATCTGAAAGTTAGATAATTATCTGTAATTAAGTATGTGTATTTTTTCAATATATTTGGGCACTCAACATTAATTAAGATAAAAGTTTTTGACTTGTCTTTCTATTTAAGTCCACCTAATAATAGTCAATTCAATGACATTTTTTGGGTTACTTGAGCTTTTTGGCTTGTTTTTTCACACATTTTTAGAGCCACTGAACAATTAATTCATGGTGGGCTAAGAATTGCAAATTTTGGAACAATTTGAAGCAAAATTGGAAGTTTTGAACTGATTGTTCTAAGTGTGACAACTTAAATAGAGACTATTTAAAGTTGCGGTGGAATGTTAAAGTATTTTTTTTTAATCATAAGTTTCAATTTCGAATTCTGAAAATAGAATCGTCTTTGATTGAAGTGTTTCATACTCCAAAGTTAAACTTTCCAACGTGAATCTTAAGTCAATCAAAATTTAATATAAATACTGAATATCGAATATATCAAACACAAAATATCACTTGAACTCAAATCTATTCAACTAGCTCTTAACAAAATGTAAGACCAATCTCAAAACTAACATAGTCGAAAATCCGAACCGCTAAAAAATTAACAGCCTAATTAGATTGTCATGATATGTCCCATTCCAATTAAATTTTAGTTCCAGAATATTCTACCAAAAAAAATAAATACAAAACAGACAAAAAAAAATAAAAAATAGGACTGTTACCTAACAAGTTATACATAGACCAAACTCCTTTATTATTTCACTCAAAACCTCCCTAGAATACACCTACACTAGACATACTTAAAGGCAAGACAAGTCTCGAGTTTGAGTCCTGAAAAAAGAATTGTAATTAATAGATAGTATTTGTTAGGATTTTCCCCTGATTTTTTATCTTATTTGAAATTTATTTTTTTCTAAAAGAAAAGATAAAATATTGCCATAAATATTTTTACTTTGCATGAAAGGAAAATATAATTATCTTCCATAGTTGGTTTATTTTTTTCTTGGAGGAAAATGTTGGAGATTTATAAATTGAAGATCCTTATTCTCATAGCAAAATACAATAGAATCCACAATATAGTCGCTTAGAGAATTTTGTTTATGGAGAGATTTTCTCTACAGTTTCTATGCTTTTAATTAGTTTTTAATTATGTAGGTCAGTTGGTCATATCAATAATAATATCATGTTTTTAGATAAGTTTTGTCATCTGATTTATCGACTAAGTGATATGCAATTGTAAGCTTCCGTATGATGCCCTAATCGCTTTCGAACCCAACAATATTTTGTTCTTTAAAATGAACTTTTTAGTTATTTGAATCAATCGAGTTTCAGAACAGATTTTGAGTATTACATAGAAAAAACTCAAACAAATTAATTATTGAGAAATATTTGAGATATTTTTTATTATCAATAAAAAATCTCGAGTTTGATAATGACATAGACAAATTAATTGTCGATCTATTATCACAATTCAATTTATATTTGAATTTGGATATAAAGTTGTGGAGGTTAGAAAGGTATATAGTCAATGTTGCAAAATGATGTTTTAATTCTTTGCATTATTTTTAATTGTATATATAAATATTTTCTCTTCCTTTTATCTGAAACATAACATGATAAGATTTGATTATGACCTAAATTCATCCACTTTTTTAGAAAACAAATTCATTGAATATTGTTAAATGATCACATCATACTAGTAACACAAGTAATCTATATTGAATTAAGTTCTAAATTTTGACATGAAATATATGTGAAAACTATTAAAATTTTAATCCAATAATAAAATAACCACAATTTTAAAAGTGTAATGAATCTAGTGGTAAATATTTAAGGTTGAATACTTGAATCCATCAAACCTAATGGATTTATTTTATATTTTATTTTAATAATAATAATATATATTCTCTAGTGTGCAAGTAACTTAATTATATAGGTAAGAAGGAAAGAGACTAGGTTCGAACAACAAATTAAAAAACATTGAACTTGTCTTAAGATAATTCTTACTTAATTAGTTCATTAATTTAAACTCTTTATATTCATAGTATATCCTATTCATATTATATGATATTTTTAGAATACACAAATAATTTCTTAAATTTATTAATAAATTTCATTCATACACTCAAATTACGTCTTGTTCTAATTAAACACTTGATAAAGTGGTTTATATTAGACATTTTCGGCTTTGATTTTTGGGGAAAAAATATCTGCGTGTTTTAAGTGTCTATTAGATAGTTAAGTTAGCCATGTAAAATATGTCATATCTTTTAGTTATACACATCAACTTCAATTAGAACAGGCGTGAGGTTTTATGACTTATCGAGGCAAGTGTGTATAATTAAAGGTTGTGACATAGTTTAAGCGATTAACTTATCTACATACCAGACATTTGAGAATGCACGCAAAAATATTATTCAAATTTGAGGTGAAAATATCTAATATAAATATTTTATCATGTGTTCAATTACAATAAATTATAATTTAATTATCTAAATAAAATTTACTAACAATTTACGAGGTCGTCGATGTCTTATCTCTAAAAGTAAAAGAAGTTGCTTTGATATACACAAAAAGAAGATCAATAAAACATTACTTTCTCCATCTATTTTTATTCGTTCATGTTTTACTGGGCACAAATAAAATGACATGTTTACTATATCACCCTTATTAATAACGCTCATTTTTTCATTTATATGACTCACTTTTCTTTTTATCAATTATAAAAGAATGACACATTTACATATTTAGTAAAAATTTAACTTTCAAATATTTATTTTATAAATGAAATAATTTATAATCACACAAACTTCTATAATTTATTTTAAACCATACATTACAAAAGTAATTTTTTCTTTTATGTCAAGTTAAATCATATCATATAAATTAAAACGAAGAAAATATAACTTTATAAATTATTTAACTATTAAAATATATATATAAAATAATAAATTATCTTGTGAAAAATCATTAATGGTAAAGGGAAGTGTTTTAAAAAAAAAAAATGGAATGTTTGGAAGTCACTATCATGGTACACGTGTCCTTATTTAATTGGACTATAAAGCCACCATAACTTAAACGTTTTTATACCACATACCGCTAAGTACTCTCGCGAAGCAATGATCCGTTTGCCACGTGTCATCTAATATGGGTCCCATTACCATACTCGCCACTCAAATCTTGATAGGTGTTTGGAAGTAATTTGAAATTTTGAATTATAAAAATATGAAAATCGTAGATTGAAGTAAAAGATTAATAGGTAGTTGTATGATATTGAATTTTTCTTATCAATGATATTATTATAATATTTATTTCTTAGACTTTCATTTTTACTAAAATTATATGTTGTTTCCTTTTCATTTGTTTTCAATTTCATGTTGATTGTTATTAGTATAGGTATTTTATACGATATTTATTTCTTTTTTTATTTATTTGATATGTTTTATTTGTGCTGAGGGTCGGACATAATTTCTATACTTTTTATAAGATAAAATTAAAATTATGTACAAATATACTCTCACTTGTAAAATTTCACTAAACTTGTATATTATTGTTGTATCAAAACTTTTTCAAATTTTATGCAACATTACCAAATAAGTACTCCTCATAGTCCACAAATAATAGTTTCCTTTATACACGCCACATTTTTATTTTTAATCTATGTAAAAAGAATGTTACATTTTTTATAATTGGAAAAAAAATTAACTTTAAAATTTTACTTTTATTATTAAATGAAATAATTTGTAGTCGTATAAATGGTGAGAAAGTATTTCAGACAACAATTTTTGAATAATCTTCCTTTCAATCATAAATTTAACTTATTTTAAATCAAATGTTTAAAAAAAAAACGAAAAAAAAATAATATTTATAATTACAAACTTTTACATTAAAAAAATTATTTTGTTCTTATTTAACAGGAATTTCAACCAATCGCAGTGAACCTTATCTTCTTCATCCCCCGTATAAATAGGAGTAAGCGGGAACACCATTTTCTTCAATCGTAAATTAGCCCCTCTAGTTCATCTGAATTACGCTTCTGCCATTCTGGTTATGTTCACTGCCGGTCACCGGAAAACTGAGAGCCACCTCTCTGTACCTAGATTCTTCCGCTACCGTCGCCTCAGGTAAACGTTAAAATCTATACTTATATATAGCGTAAATGCCTTCTCCGAGAAATCACCGGAGAGGAGGTAGTGAGGAGAAGAATCGGAAGGGAAAGTTATCGGAGAAATCAATGTCGTTTCACGTACAGAGTTCGGAGAGCAGTACGTCGGAGTTGCTGCGAAGGCCGAGAACAGTACCGGATTTGCTCTCCGCAGGTAGAATTTCAGCCGGAACCGGTAACTGGCCGGAAGTGAAGGACAAGTTGAAGCTAACGAAGTTGCTGTTGAATGTTACGATTCAGAGAAGTATAGGTCCTGTACATGTTCTGATTTCGCTTGAATCGACGGTTCAGGATCTCATCGCTGCCGCTCTCCGGCAATACTCGAAAGAAGGAAGGCGGCCGGTTCTTACATCCGTCAATCCCGCCGATTACGATCTTCATTACTCGCAGTTCAGTTTAGAAAGTAAGAACTGTTCGATTGAACATTTCATCGCTGAATCTGAACCGTTGATTTTCACGCCGAACTGATATTTTTTTCGTTCCAGGTTTAGACAGGGAGGAGAAACTGATCGGATTAGGTTCTAGAAACTTCTTTCTATGCCCAAAAACGTCAAATTCCGACGGCGCCGGTGCCGAAACATCGTCTTCTTCTTCTTCTTCAAGCTGTGCAAAGCAAGCTGATAAAGCTACTGCTACAAAAATTTCATTGCCTTGGCTCAAATTCATGGATTTCATGCGGTGAAAGAAATAATACTCCAAATCTGTCACTGTAAGTTCGAAATCCTCATCAACCAGTTGAAAATTCACGTAGCTAATTAATCGAGCTACTAAGTTTTAAGATTATTGTACATTACATGTTATATTTTATACTATAGATTAATTTTCGAGTATTTAGAATAATGTTTTGATGTTGTTTTGAAGTATGAGCAGAAAAAATAAACATTATTTGTCACTTCCTTTTTATTTCGTCTGATTAAATTTGAATTTATATAGAGTATTATAAGGCTCATCTTATGGAACAATGCTTCTGACATGATTTTTATAATTCCCAGTACTCGAATTTGTAGTCTTACCATAATTTATATCGATCTTTCTGTCACGTTACACATGCAACAAAGTGTAGAATTGTTTTTTTGCATATTATATATTTTTCGATATCCATTTTGTGAAATTGAGATTGGGATTTCTTTTATAGCCAACAGTATTTTCAAGTTGATTTCCAGCAATAATGTGTAAAATAATTCAGTGCCTTACTAATCGAGGAGGGTTACATCGAAACTCGAAGCTGATAAATGAAAGGATGCTACCAACTTTTCATAGTTGAAATTAAAATTTTAATTTTATTGATTTTAAATTTTAGAATGATAATTTCAAATATTAATAATTGTATTTATAGAATACTACAAATTTTCTATTTGTAAATATTCTGAATCCACAATTATTGTAGTGTCTACTAACAAAATCTTTGAAAGATTCCATAAAATTATTGTGTTTACTATATTATGGTCAAATAATATTTGAAAATTTGTGCTTCCACGTGATAAATGTGGGACTATTTTGGCTTTTTAATATGTACCACAAATTAAAGAAATGAATTGATGTTGTGTCTATTCACTAGTCACTAATAATATGAACCAAATTGGAGCATATAATTGTATGATTTGCCCTTTAAACTTGTCTTGATTTTTTTCCTTTTGAACTTATGTCTAGCGGAACGTTACTTTGTGGAATTATATGGACTCAAAAATATAAATTAAGAAAATGATATTTATCTTTAAGGATAATAATTAGAGAGCAACACAAAATAGGAGCAAAAGTGCAAATGATCCAAATAGCAAGTGTACATAGGACCACAAGTTCTACAATAAACTTGAAGAAGGATAAAGACACAACAGAGATCTTTTTATCGAAATTGATTAATTTTACGCTGATTGTCAATCTCCGCAATACCCCTCCTTTAATCGAACTTGGAATCAACAATTGTAAGTTGTTAGCAAGTAGTGAACACTAGACGAGCTCATAAGTATAGTACGAAACGCGTTTTATCTATAGAGCAGAGCGACCTCATCTTACTTGCTTGCTTCTATGCAAAGGTTCCAACAATAATACAGTGCAGTGGATAAGGTTGTTTCTCTCTTAATCAGACATCTAACTTTCCCAATGTCTGAATTTCGTTGACATTGAGTTGTACAAACAAGAAAGATCATCAACCCAATTCAGTAAGTAGAACTAGCGTCAACTGATCACTTCTCGCCATGTATTTGAAAAATAGCAACTATGATGGACCTCAACTGATATCTCAGCTAACATCTTGAATTAAATTGAAGACAACCACGAGCAAGAAGTATACGTTTTTTTTTTTTTGGAGATCCCACTCCTTTTGCTCCCTTGGTGACTCGAACTTGCAACCTTTGGGTTGGAAGTGAGGGGTGCTTACCATCCGAGCAACTCCCTCTCGTCAGAGGTATACGTTCTTTTACAGTTAAAACAGAAAAAAACTGTTGGTCTCAGCTCTAAGAAAATGTGCTTTAGCACTTGTATTCATCTCAAACTTGTGATTTTGAACACAAATGCAAGGAGGAAAATCAATATGCAAGTATTATTGATGTCTAAAAGACCAGCACTATGTCATACCGATTGAGGATGAAAGAAAATCAGCAGCTGTTCTTGGCATAGCCCACTACAAATAAAGGAACATCTGCCAAATCTGTGTAGATGATATAGAGCAATGTAAGAAAATATGGTAAACTGATTCCGCCTCTATTCAGCACATGTAGCAGACTAGCTAACCGTCATCTTTGTAGATTGTTTTGAGTCGACCACACAAAACACATGACTTACTTTTCCATATACTCTTCCATAGACCAAAAGTAAGATGATTAGTACCTGTGGGCTGTGAGTAGCATCTTGTAACAGAGCTGACTGTGAATGAACCACGGTCCTGCCGTCTACAAATTAACTGATCATTACTGTTGTTCGAACCAGAAACTGAGGATAAAAGGTTGGAAAAGAGTACTATTTTCATGTAGGATCAACATGAAACAGAGGAAGCACTATCTACACATGAAAATCAAAAGGAACGAAGAATTGTAGCTTTCTGCTCTGACATCAGCTTTATCATGACAATTGCTGCCACTTATGAAATCAAAGGTGAATAGAGTTTCTTTTTTCCTGATATGTCAAAGGTGATTAGAGTTGTGTACCGAGACGTGTTATACCCTATGCTTTCAACTTATGCAAACTGTCAAAGAATGTGCTATATACCAGAGGAATATGTACAAGGTTATTCTAGAGCTAGTTTACATATATGGTTTTAAACCTACGATTAGACACGTCACAAAAGATAGTGTTGAGGTAATGATACCTGTCAGAAGAAGGTGGTCAGGCACCTTATCAGCCACAAACTTTTGCAGCAACGTTTTTAATCTCAAATAACCTATTACACCTTGCAATAGAAGGCATACAGACCAATACATCAATCAGACAAGGCTCTATGACGTGTCAGCATCGCTACACTCTGAATTCTTCTCGTCAGTCTCCGAGCCACTGTCAAAATTGATACATTGGGTTTCCAGGGATCCATTTGAGTCGCCACCTGCTTTAAGGAGTTCCTTTAATTCATCAAGAATGAAGGGCTCTACCACCTTCCAGAAGAATGTAGCATTGTCCCCCAGAAATCCTATCCAAAAGACTCTCCCCCTCTTTTTTACTCGGCAGTCTAATGATTTGGCTTTCAGTGCTTTAAGAATACTCACAACACCCTCTGAACTTCCCTTTACTCTCAATAGAATATCACCAGATGATGTCCGGTAACCACCATACATATACCAATAAGCAAGAACGCGAGGTGACAACCATCTATGTATGAGTTTTGGTATACAAGGGCGTCCATTGGGCCAGAACTGATCAGCATAGAAAGTAAAATAAGAATGCGAAATGGTGGTAAAAGAATTAGGAATGTCAGCAGTGCTATCCACCATCGTATCATGAGAGCCTAACCACTCGTGAAATTCATCATGTATGTGTCTCTTAAAAATGGAATGGATCCTCGACTCTTCATTAAATTCATAATGGATTGCATGCAAACTTCTCTCTCCATCTGATCTAATTTGCACACCCCCAAGAAGCAACCCCGTCAAAACCTCTCGTTGTTCTGGTGTGAGCTTCAGCCTAATAGGTTCTTCAACTACTTTCTCCCGCAAGCTAAGAACATAATCAAGTCTTTCCATCAATGAAGATTCAATCTCAACGTCATATTTCTTTTGGCGCATCAAATTGTATATCTTTACTGCCTTCACATACTCTCCAGAGGTCATATAGCCTCTCAAAATACTGTTGCAAGCACGAGAATCAACACCAATTGCCCCATTACCACGCATTTCATGGAAGATTTCTTCAGCCAGGCTCAGATTGCCAGTATTCACCAACAATTCCAAATAAATGTTAAAAACTGTCAGATTCGGATGGCAGACTTCACGGTACCGGAGAAAGGTAGATTCCAGTTTCTCATGTAAACCTGCAACGGAGTACATCCTCATCAAATCGATGAATGATGGGACCAGCTGTTTCATACCACTGTTTATGAACTCGGACATGATAGAATCTGCAAGGTCTAGTTTTTGATATTTAGACAACACCTTTATTATTTTATGGTATGCTGCAACGGAGGTGGAACCCAGTTGTTCCTGCATCCTCCTATATACTTTCAAAGATTTTGTAGGTTCTCCAATCTTTGCATATACTTCCATACGATAGACAAAAGCTTGAGAAGGAGGACTGCCATCGATGGAGAGAAGTTTTGACCAAGTTCGTTCGGCTTCCTCCACATTCCCATCCTTCGAGCAAGCTCTTAAAACTGACACAATTACCTCTTTGCTCTCTTTAATTCCTCTTGATCGCATTTCTGCTCTTAGTGCAGCAATTCTTTCCATATCGACCACATCTTGATAACTGTGAAGCCATATAAGACCGCCGAAAATATCTTTGTGTATTTCCAATCCAGAGGAAGTCAAGTTCTGATATATAAATTCAGCCTGTTTCAGAAAGTGTTTACTCTCACTCGATGCCTTTCCCAAAAGAGCTTTAAACAGAGAATTGTGTAAGTTAAGCCGAGGCTTATAACCTCCCAAGTGCACCATGCGATTGTAGATGTTACAGGCTTCATCTAACACTGATGGTCCAGATGAACTAAGATAGGCAATAATGAGAATATGGAATGTAGATTCACAAGGCACTCGTCCCTGATTAATTATGTCATCAAAAATCTCCCGGCACTTCAAGTGCTTTCGTTCCTTCCCCAAGTAATCTGCTAGCTTCGTAGTTAGTGCGAAATCAAATCGAAACCAATGTTGCTGCATCATCCATTTGTAAACCTGCTATTTTGCACCAGACACTGTTAGATCTTTGTGATTTAGAGTTTAGACACTATTATTTCAAATACATAATAAAAGTAATTAGGCATCGGACAAATGGAAAAATAAGTTGTTTAACAAAGTGGATGCAATTAAATGTAAAAGCTTTAGATTTCAATTTGAGGAAGCAAGTAAAATGCCAATAGCTACTCTTCCTTAGACATTCCAAATGAAAAAAACTCGGCACCATGGAGTACGAACCTATTGAGCAATTTTCTTAACACTGGTTAAAGTGCAAAAACGATGAAATACTAAACCTTGACAAGACTGGCTAGTACAAATACCTAATGTATAGGTACAAAATCTTAAGAAGCACAAGTACCTTATAAGAAAAATCAACCAAGAACAGAGAAAAGGCAATTTTCTACACCATTTGTAGCAAATATCGTTGACATAATAGTTAGTGAGATAAGTGAAGCCACTAATGATCAACCCAAATATTATACCAACATAACCAAAAACACAAAAAGATACAAACGTTTTCTATAATAAAGAATTGACTAAACTAAAGCAAATGAACACATTACCCTAAAAGAAGCTTCATTTTCACAAATACACACAGTATAACAGAAATTATCTCCACAATCTATAGCAAATTTCTTCCACATAATAGCTACCGATAAGTGAGGCTACTAATGATCAATCCGAAAACTTTTACCAACATAACCAAAAACACAAAAGATAACAACTTTTTTAAACTAAAGGAAATGAACATCATTACCCTAAAAGCAGCTTCATTTTCGCGAACACACATACAGTTCAACAGAATTTTTCTCCACATTCTCCAAAATTTATATCAAATTTCTTCCACATAATATATACTAATAAGTGAGGCTACTAATGATCAACCCAAATACTTTTACCAACATAACTAAAAGGCATAAGACATACATATGCCTTTAACTTGGCATCAACTTGTATCTATGTCCTTCAACTTTGAGTGTGCACAAGTCAGCATTTAAGCTCATAGGCAAACCCAGGATTTAAAGATTTCGGGTGCATCAATATTACCTTAGCTCTAAGCTAAACTTAAAAATAAAAACAGTGAAAAAGGGCTTTAGCTGGATTCAAACCCGGTTCTCAGGAGTGGTTCCCCTAGCTTGTACCAACAACACAAGGGCACTCATATGTTTTTCTTGGGTGCAATGCTAATTATATCCTAATTTTTGACAATTAGATATACATATATATACATGATTTTTTCAAAGTTAACGGGTGCACGTGCACCCTCACTTGCAAGTGTGGGTCTGCCTCTGCTTAAACACGTATAAAGTTGAACAATTAGACACGCGTATCCTAACATAAGACATCACGAAAGATGCCACATAGGACACATCTGCAGTCTGTCTACTTGTTCAACTCTATACTAGTTTAAATGTGTACTTATGCACACTCAAAATTGAAAGACATATGACATAGATACCAGATGTCAAATAGGACATGTGTGTCTACTTGTTCAACATTAAAAGAAAGGAACACATTACCCTAAAAGCAGCTTCATTTTCGCGAATTCGCATACAATGAAGAGCAACAAAAGTCCCATCTTCTTGCCTAATCCACTTCCTTTGTGCATTCAAAATCCTAACCATAGTAGGCGTCTTATGAGCAGGAAGCTCTTTACAAAGCCAAGCTAATCTTGCCCTACGCCATTGATCAGGAATGTCCTCTAATTCCCTCACCTCAACAGCTGGGGTTTCAAACTTCTTCAACTCCACAGAATCAAAAGAATCGTCAAAATTGAAACTTTCAGCAACCCCAGAAGCAGAAATGGGGTCCCAATTGTCGAAATCAACTTGGGTTTCTTGGGAATCCAGCAGAAGTTGTTGGGGTGAAGTGGAAGATGAAGAATAGGGGGTGTAAAGGGATATTGAGGGAGACAGTGAAAGGGGTTTTAGGGGAAGGAAAAAGGGTGATGAAGGTAAGAGGTGGTGGCGATGATGCCGGCGGCCGCCGTGGTGGTGGCGGAGTGGGGAGGAGGGAGGGCGGAGGACGGTGGACATGGAGGATTGGATAAGGGAAGTATTACATAACAGAGGAATGGACTTGAAGAGTAGATTGGTAAGCTTGTCGGAGTAGTCCAAACATAGCCTTATTCATTGCAAATGTTTGGTTTGATTATAGTTTGGTTGACTTAAAAGTAAGTCAATTTTACCAACCAGAGTTGTGATGGAGTGGTAAATACTTCTTCCTCCTTAGCCAAGAGATCTCGGGTTCGAGTCCCCTTAGATATGTAGTTGCCTTTGTTAGGAAGCGCTTTACCTCAATGTGGGATTTTTCGGCGCGAATTTGAATTTAATCGGGCTTCAATGTGGATACCGGACACCGAATGGAAAACCAAAAAAAAAAAAGTTAGTCAATTTTATAAGTGACTTTTTTTATTTTTTAAAGTGTTTGACAAAAATAAAAGTAACTTAAAATAAGTCAAAAATGACTTAAAATAAGTTAGAAACTGTTTGACAAACTTAAAAATAAGTTTAAAATTACTTAAAATAAGTTATGAACCAAAAATAGCTATTTATTTTAAGTTATTTTTAATCTTGTCAAACACTTTCTAACTTATTTTAAGTCATTTTTTGACTTATTTTAAATTATTTTTGTCAAAGACTTCCAAAAATAAAAAACAAACTTAAAAGTAGATTTGATCAACTTTTAAATCAATCTAAACACCTTCTAAGTCATACCTTATATAGAATAATCTTATGCTTTGTGAACACTATTAAAAAAACAAAAATAAAAGACTATAAATATGGCCATATGGGGAACAAAAATTAAAAACTAAACAACTTTTAAATGCTTGCCATAAAGTGGCTACCTGATATAAATAGAAAAAATTATCTAATATACAACTTATTTTATTGTATTTTTTAAATTTCCTGTCATTTAAAAAAATTACAAAAATTTTCTCTCATATTCTCAGATACATCACTTTATGCGATGTATCAGTTAGATACATTACTTTACATGATATATTTGTCGAATACATCACTTTATACGACGTACGTATTGGGATGTTGAGTGATGTATCTAAAATTGAGACGCGATATATCGGGACGATGTATCTAAAATCGGGACGCAATGTATTGGGATATATCGAAAACCAAAACACGATATTTTGAGACGTTTTGGGATGTTTTCGAATTCCACCAAATTTAAGGAATTTTGTAATTTGAAAAAAAAAATAGGTATAAGATGTAGTAATTTTTTTATTTTTTATTTTTTACTCTTAACACTATGAATTTGTATAAAATTCTCATATAAATAACAAAAAAAAAAGTTAATAAAGAGTTCAAATATTGGCCCATAAACGATAATGGTGTATTGGGCTACCTCAAACTAGGCCCATCGGGTTCTCTTAGTATACAAAAAAATTGAAAGTTTTTGTCAAATTGGGAAACCATAAACCCTAGTAAAGCGGCAAGTTTTTCTATATAAAGCCTCTAAAACCCTCTCTCATACCGCCCTCTATAATCTTTGCTCTTCGCATAGCAGTCTTTTTTGCTCTCTTACTTCGCCCTCAATTTTTTTGAGCTTTCAAACAAACAATCATCAATGGAGTTTTGGGGTATGATTCAAATTCAATTTTATTGTGTTTTTATCTATTTTTTCTGCTTCTTTATTGGTGATTATTTGAATAGAAAGTAATTAACTTAGTTGGTTTGTTGTTGAGCTTTTTTGTGTTAGTTTCTTAGTAGAGTTTTGGGTTATGGTTGAAATTTGATTTCTGTGTGTTTTATGTGTTTCCTCTACAAGTCTTGTTGATATACTCTGTTGCCCCTAGTATTTGAGCTTTTCAAACTACAATCGGAGTTTTGGGGGTGTGTTTGATAATCAATTTTATTGTGTTTTTATCTGTTTTTTAATCGGTGATTATTTGAATAGAAAGTAATTAACTTTGTGGGATTTTTGTTGTTGCCTAGTAGAGTTTATGGTTTAAATTTGATTTCTGTGTGTTTATGTGTTTCCTTTAGAAGTTTTGTTGCTATACTCTGTTGCCCCTAATATTTGAGCTTTTCACATCATCAATGGAGTTCTGGGGTGTTAAAAAACGATTTTATTGTGTTTTTATGTGTTCCTTGTTTGGTTTTTGATTATTTGAAAAGAAAGTAATGAACTTTGTGGGATTTTGCTGGGTATGTTGTTGTTGTTAAGCTGTTTTCTTTTTTTGTGTTAGTTACCTTAGTAGTGTTTTGGGTTATGCTCGAAATTCAATTTCTGTATGTTTTACATGGGTTTTCTTGTTTATTGGTGATTTTTCTAAAATAAAGTAATAACTTTTCAGGGCCATGGGCTTCTTTTGTTAGTTTTATTAGCCTGATATATTGTTCAATTTTATATTTGGATTCTGGTAGAGTTTTGGGGTATGTTTGAGGTTCAAATTCTGTGTTTTATCTCGTTCCCTTGTTTTACTTATTGATAATTGTATTTGTTTGAAAAGAAAGTAGGAAGTTTTAGGGTAGTAGAGCTTCTCTTTTTCTTTTGTTAGTTTGTAGTTTCTACCAACTGATATGATGATCAGTCTTAGAGTTTTGGGTATGTTTGAAATTCAAATTTTGCGTTTTTATTTGTTACCCTTGTTTTACTTGTTGGTGTTTATTTGAGAAGGAAGTTTAAAATTTTGAGGGTTCGTGGAGCCTTTTTGTTTTCTTCTTATGTTAGTTTTTAACTGATATGTTGTTCAATCTTTAGGCTGTGTTACTGGTAATGTGTATTGATTTTAGTGTTAAGATTGTATGCACTTTGTGGGGTATGTGTAAAAGCAATTATTTGTCAGATTTTATGTTACTTTTTTAAAGACAGTGATGAATTTTAAACCCAGATTATTACATCAGATAAGAGAAATAAGTTGCAATCTTTGAGCTGAATGCCCTACTTTGAAATATAAATGTTTTGTGAGATCACTTTTTAGTATTCGCAAGTTAATGGTGTTCTTCAAAATTTTAGTGTGGATTTATTAAAAAAAGGCTGCGTACACTCCCTGACACCTCCCCCCTCGTGGGATTATACAGGGTTTGTTGTAGTTGTATGCTGTGTAACTTATTAAGGTGTGACATCTCTTTCACATGAACTATGTATAGGTGTTGAAGTGAAAGCAGGACAAACACTAAAGGTTAAGCCCGAGCTTTTCAAGCTCATTCATGTTTCCCAGGTTAGTTTTTTTCTTGGTATTCTCTCTCATGCTAGCATAATCTCTCTTTGCTTTTAAATGGATATTAGGGCATTTTTGAATGCTGAAATCTTGATTTTGTTTGTAGGCTGCCATCGGTGAAGTGAAAGATGTCAAAGAAGCCAAATATGTTCCACTACGCCTAACTGTTGGAGATAACAGTTATGTCATTGGAACTCTATCCGCTGAGGATAGACCTCAGTTGATGTTTGACTTGGTCTTTGAAAAGGAGTTTGAACTTTCACATGGATGGAAAAATGGGAGTGTGCACTTCATTGGATACACTGCTGATGATCCCAGCGGTGATGAAATTGATTCTGGAGATGATGTTTTTTCGGATGAAGAGAATGTTTTGGAGGCACTGAATGGGAAACTTGAGGGTGATGTGAAGGATGTAAAGCCTGATGCAAAGAAGTCTGCACCTGTTAAGGATGAGAAAAATGCTAAGGTAGCTGAATCAAAGAAAGAGGCGGAGTCTGATGAAGATGACTCTGATGATGAAGATGATTCTGAAGATGACTCTGATGGCACTCTAGGCATGGTATGATTCATAAAGACTTTTGTGATGCTTATTCTGCATCTTTTATCTTTTTATACGAGGAAAAATGTTATTCCTTATATTCTGTTTCTGTCCGGGTGTATTGTATTGAACATTTTCTCCTGTTGTTTATTCTAGGATGGTCCAGAAGGGATGGATTTTTCTGGTGATTCTGAGGAGGATGATGATTCCGAGGAAGATGATGATTCAGAAGAAGAGACACCTAAAAAGGTACTAAATTTTGGATCTTTCTGTGATTGTGCTCTATTTTTTTCCGGACTTGTGAATGGATCGATTTGTCTTAATTATATTAGTTGTGTCTAATCGCTCCTTTTATGATAAAGGTTGAGCAGAAGAAGAGACCAGCTCCATCTCCTAAAGTAGCTCCTGGCTCTGGCAAAAAAGCTAAACAAGCAACACCCGACAACAAGTCAGGTTTGATATGTTTTTCATGCTTCATTTTTTTTATGTTTACATTCTCCATGGAGTGTTACTATACGAGCTTTGTTATTGACGACAATTTTTTTTTTCAGGCGGTAAGAAAGGTCCAGCCACCCCTTTTGCTAAGCAAAATGGTAAACCTTCATTCAATGGTAACAACAAACCAAAAACTCAGTCCCCGAAATCTGGTGGTCAGTTCTCTGGCAACAAATCTAACAACAAGTATGTACAACAAACACCATAAAGCCCCTTCTTCCCATTTTTCCAACGCCCTTCGCCTGAAACATGACTAATATTTGATTGGCAATACTTTGTTGCAGGAACTTCAGTGGCCAAAAGAATTTCAAGGGCAAGCAAGGAAGGAAGTAGAGAGCTTGAAAGATCTTTTTGAAGAGCAAAGATTTTATTTTTATTTTACTTTTTATTTATAGATGTTTGGTCTCTATGGTTTAAGCTATTTTCCTTGGTTTTCGTAGGTCAATTTTTGATGAATGTTTTTGTTACCAGAAAGTTTTGCCCCTATCTATATTCATTACTATTTTTGAATACCTTTCTTTATATGATCCTTTAATCTTATGACTTCATAGGAATTTTTTTTATCTGTGGTCTATCGAAAACAATCTCTATTCTCTCCATAGTGGTAGAGCATAGTCTGTTAATTTTTATTATGGTAGTCTTTTTAACTTGGACCCAATACGCGAATCTGGACGGAGTCTAGTTGCGCATTAGATTCCTTCGAACCTGTAGAATGTGTGTTGCTGGATCGGAATTTGGTGAACCAACTCAAAAAAAGACAATTTTTAGGAGAAAAAGGTATTGTGAAAAGAATTATTGTTTGGAATTTCTCTTGTTCCCATTTTCTCTCAGCTTATTACAGCTACTTCACAATTTCAAAATAGTGATACTAGTGTTATTCTATGACATTTAAAGGAATTATTTAAAGCCAAATTGTTATTCCTGAAAATAAAAAACAATTTAAGTCAAAGAAAAGTTCCTAACACTTCACGTCTTGTTATAATATGCTATTGAGTTACCCTTAAGGATAAGGGAAAACACGATTGATCCTCCACGTGGAGATTATTCATCATAAGATGGGTGGGTAAAGTTGATTAAACGCGATGCATACATTTCATCCTTTTATTAAAGATTTGGAAAGATATGCATATATACATACATTTGGAGGCTAAATGAAATATAGAAATATTACTATCTGCAATTCTAAAGTTGGTTACATATGTTGAGAAGTTAAAAAATGATGATCTTAGTGTTTATAAGGTATTTTCATCTCTTAAATAACTCACTTAATTTATCATCTTATTTGTGCTTGCCTCTTTTTTATGGTACGTTCATCAAAAAGTAACAAATATCGTTTTTTCATGGTACATTCACCAGAAAGCATCAATAACTGCTCTACTTAGAGCAAAGTAGGAGGTATCATCTGTGTACTCTTTTTTTTTTTTGGTTTCCTACCCAGTGTTTGATATCCACCTCTTGGTTAAGGATGAAGAAGTACTTACCACTCCACCAGAACTTTTGTTGATATAATCTCTGTACACTCCACCTTCCTAAGACCAATGAAATTATACGTCATTTGGACATATTAATGGACCTATTTGGCCATAGATTTCCCAAGTAATATTTGGGGGAAAATTTGGCAAATAGTGTATGTCCATACAATCCGTCATTATTTGACAAATATCCCAAATGCTAGTTTTTCTAGTATTTGGGTCAAATCTCATTATTAGGGATCTTTTAAAAATTGAAATTTTACACCAAACTTTTATCTTTTACAAAAGCACCCTCTATAGTAATTATTAGTGTTGTATTACATAATTTTTTACGTGAACACCGAAGTAGTGATGAAATATTCAATGAATATCAAAAGTGATGATATGATTGTTGATGAAAATAATGAACAATCGGCTCAAGGTGTGAAGTAGACAAAGCACATGACTTGTAATACAAACTTACTATTAGTTTTAATAGTTTTTAAAATTTATGGGTATAAATCATATTTTTCTAAATTCGTTAAGTGTATAGTTAAGAGACCATTTTAGACCTAGTTAAGGAACTATTTATGTCATTTTCTCTCACTAAGATATTTCAGAGAACTCCTCAGAGGAATTACAAACATCACAGGTTAGTTCAACTTCAACCAAATATTGTCCAAACGCCAACATACACACAGTACAGTTCGTTCGACTGTCAGCAGAGAGACCAAAATCAAGTAAACGATGAAATATCTAAATGATATCATCAAGATTCTTCTCTAGACACTAGCCATCCAGAACCTTAAATAGGTCTCACCACCATACATAATAGCAAACAATAGTGTCTGGAGGATGCAAAACTAGCAGTTTCCCAAGCTGCATTACCCTAAACTAAAAATAGACTAAAGGAACAAGTAAGAATTTGAACATTGTCGTCTCCAGCTGGCTGCAGATCGGTCATTCTTCTCTCGTCCCTGCAAATGCCTGTGAAATTAAACCTGTTGGTATATATCCTCTGATTTGGCTCCACAACCTGTACACATTTCCCGGTAAGCAGTAATAAAAATTAAGAAAAAAGCCAAACAACAGTTTGAAAGCTTAGCCTGGATGAGCTCTGCACAAAAGAAACCTGACTGCACAAACAAGCACACAACGCATTTGCAAAGATTATACAAGTAAACATCATGCAAGTTATCGTCAACGTCTCTTATTACATAGCACCCTAAAATGCAAGACCTAAACCTAGAGCCAGAAAAAGGACATTTCAGCCTGGACAACCTAGAAGAACAAATGGATGACCAAGAAATGTATGAAACTGAAATGTTAATACAACAAGATAAATTTATTATCACTTTTTTTGCATAATCCAATCCTACCTGACAATTATGGAATAGTTTATGCAGTGGAAAACCCTGGAAGGCAACACTGCATGAGTCACTTTAAAAGGTAAATTAATGATGAGCTTTCATTTGATGATATTCAGAGTTTTTTTGTTTTTTTTTTTTTTGAAACTGGTAAAATTACAGTGCAAAGAATTTACCACCAATTCGACAAGTTTTTCAAACATTGTGACAACATACAATTGCACCTTAGATTTCTGGCACTCCATCACCTAATTTAAATTCAATTCCTACTTTATAGAGAGATATTGCACAAATATGTTCTGATAGATGAGCCAAGAGCAAAACAAAACAACATGCATCAGTAAGTTATTTCTTCCCAAACAGTAACACAATAGTTTGTGGAATTTGAACAATGTCACATAGGATAATGTTGAGGAATTTCACTTCAAAACAATAAAATGTCAAAGAAAACTGTATACACACTGTAACCTTAAAGAAAGAAAAATCACACTCAACAAAAATTTCAAAACTGAAAAACAAAGTGGAACGACACAAACATTTGGGGGAGGTGGTTGAAGTTTTGTTCCAATAGCTATGTTTTTGGGATAAGAAATTTGTGAAAGTTGAGGATTGCGGGTGGAAGTTCAAATCTAAAAGTTCACTTAAAATTTATGTTCAAACCACTATTTCAACTTAAAATAATAATTTCAAAGGGCAGATGCGATAGTAAACAATGAATGATGCACAAAAAAAAGCATATCTAAAGCCAGAACACCAAAAAAAATTAGAGGTCGAAAACTTTTCAGATTGCTTATCAAAGAATTGAAAACCTGCACCGCCTGCAAGTAGAAAATGGGCATTAAGCTCTATTTCATGGCGGGTGGCCCTCTCAGAAGACAATACATTAGGACAGAACAAAAGCATCAAAAATCATAAGGGATAAGGACACAAACCAGCACGATATTCTCACTCATTATCCATATGCACTTTCTTGTCATTGTTGATTATAATACAGATCTTGGTTTGGAGCAGATCCATTCCAATTGCTTTCATTTTTGTAATTACTGTCTGCATTAGCCCTGTTATCAAGTTCTGCCTGTTCTTTTTCCCTGTTCCACTGCTCTATTCTTGCACGCCTCTCTTCGCTGCCATCCCTAACTGGACTTTGGTCTCTTCTGCCACCAGGACTCCTCCTCCTACCCCTCTTGTGGTCAGGGCTTGTACTTCTGTTCCTCCTGCTTCGACTCTCGTAATAATGATCCCTTTCATCATGCTTTCTACTATGGCTCCTGTGAGAGCGGTCTTCATAGCTGCGATGCCTATAAGGGCTTCGGCTCCTGCTTCTGCTATGCCTTCTCCTATACCTTCCAAACAACTGACGTCGCAATTCCCTAATTACTCAGAATAAAAGACAAGTCAGTTATAACTGAATTTCTAAGACTACTGTTTGTAAAAAAATTGTTCATATTTTTACATAGAGTGGCAATTATTACCTGCTGATCTTTTTGAGGTGCATAAAGTTGCAATATCCACCACGGTTGCAGACATTTTCCTCGTACTGTCGACAGGTGGCTTCACGAAAATCAGTCACTGGAGAGAAATCAACAATGATGGGCCTTCCTGCAGAGTTATTAACAAACAGAGTATACGGAAATAGTCACATTATGAACTATTGGTGACAAACTGAACATGACGTGCTATATGTTCCAATCAGGTTTGAGACTCAAGAGAGCTACAACCAACCATTCACCATAAATTACGGAGTATATAGGTCAAATTATGTTGTTTATCGATACATACTAAACATTGAACACCCTTTACACAACACAAAATAAGTTTTTTGCTTCATTAGCCACCTCAATTTTGAAGAAAATAAAAGATCGGTGACCATATTGTAACAATTTTCTTGAAAAAATGTGTGGGATGGGGACAGAAAATTTAACGTTTCTTTACAAAAACACGTGGGGATTGGGATAAAACATAGTTTTAAACTTCCAAAAGTTAAAATTGATTCAAACAAATCCCTCACTAGTCACTACTCTTTACCGCTAAGCAAAAGCCTCCTCCTTGCCATTTGCCTTAGCAGTCCTATAACCTATATGCACACAACATAATTTCCAGCGAAGGGTGTCCAATTGAACATTCTTGGTTGGGTGTAGTTATGCCCCTGGTTCCAATAATACAATTCATACATGACATGTTCTTTCACCATTTTGCATTCTTTCTCCTCTATTCAAATATTTTTTATTACTATGGTTTGAAAGAATAGAAACTTACCGGCATAAAATCTTCCAGTAAGATTCTTCAGTGCATTTGCAGCCTGCTCTTCCTCTCTAAACTGAACATAAACATTACCAACCTGCACAGGGTACAATACAACAAGTTAAAACCACCAGTCACGATCAACGAAATGACTACAAGAAAGCACAGAAATCCTACCATGTGATCAGCCAGATTGTCACAAATATTCAGGCTCTCAATCTCTCCATACTTGTTCAGTTCTTCAAACAAGTCTTCATAAAAATCCTGCCACAGTACCATAATAAATCATATTCCAAATTTCCAATTAGTTCCTTCTCCTCAAATTTTTTCTAAGAACACAAAGTACAAAGCTATTTGATAGCTACCACTCCCTTCGTCCCAAAATAAGTGTTACCTTAGCAAAAATCTATTTTGGGACAGAGGGAGCATTATGAACCACTAAAAAGCAACGTCATGCTTCCAATTCCATTTCCAATTCAACATAAAGCTTTACTCAAAAGAAGCAATCATATCATAAAACATGCCGAATCCAAGATCATTCCTTACTATAATACCTACAAGAACGGTCATTTTACATGGAACACACAAATGGTGGCAATAATGATCAACAAAGCATAAGACCTAATTAGGTATACCTTAAAAGAAGCAATTATATCATAGACCATGTCAGATCCAAGATCATTCCTTACTATAAAACCTACAACAACGGTTTTTTACAAGGGACAAACAAATAGTGGCAACAATGATCAATAAAGCACAAGAAACTAACTGGGTATACCTCAAATAACCAATCATATCTCATATCTCATATCACAGAACATGTCAAATCATGGCTCATTCATACTATAATACCTCTACAACAACAGTCTTTTCTTTCATGAAATGCACAAATAGTGGCAACAATGACCAATAAAATAGACAAGTAAAGCAGAAAAAACAAGTGGGAATACCTCAAAAGAAGCAGTCAATATCATAAAACACACAAAATTCCCGATCATTCATACTACAATACCTCTCACAAGATTCTTTTTTTTTTTCATGAATCACACAAATACTAGCAAGAATGACCAATAAAACAGACAAGTAAAGCAGAAGAACTTAACTGGGTAACTCTCGAAGGGAAGCAATCATATCATATAACATATCAAATTCATGATCATTCCTTACTATAATTCCTACAACAACGGTTTTTTTTACACGGAACACACAAATAGTGGCAACAATGATCAATAAAACAAAGAACTTAACTGGGTAAACCTCAAAGGAAAGCAATCATATCATATAACATAATAAATCCATGATCGATCGTTCCTTACTATAATTCCTACAACAATTTTTTTTTTACACGAAACACACAAATAGTGGCAACAATGATCAATAAAACAGAAGCACCTAACTGGGTATACCTCAAATGAAGCAATTATATCATAGAACATGTCGAATCACGGATCATTCATACTATAATACCTCTACAACAAAAGTCCATTTTTTTCATAAAACACACAAATATAGAGGCAACAATGACCCAATAAAACAGACGAGTAAAGCAGAAGAACTTAACTGGGTATACCTCCGAAGAAGCAATCATATCATATACCACACAAAATTCACTATCATTCACACTAAAACACCTATAGTAAAGGTCTTTTTCATGAAACAACCAAATTGTAGCAACAATAATCAATAAAATAGACAAATTAAGCGAAAAACCTAACTGGGTATACCTCAAAAGAAGCAATCATATCATAAACCATGTCAAATCGTGACAAAACTAGTAATTTACAGCAGAAAAACTTAATGGGTATACCTCAAAATGTTCCTGGATTTTGCGAGGATCAATGGGATTGCCTTGAGCATCAACACCAGGGGTAATTGAATCAGGCCTTTGATACATATTTGAGAGGAGAATAGTAGGACTAATACTTGGTTTCGTATGGAGCCTCGAACATCGATCTCCATGTCTACAAGCACCGATCTTGAAGTAGAAAGGACAATTCACTCTATCCTTTTCAGTACCGAAAATTGAAGCTAAGTGTTCTGCCATTACGAATTTGGGATTCTGGAAAGTTCTGTTCTTCTGGGATTGTTGAGAAGATGAAGATGAGGAGGTATTATATACGATGAAGAAGCTTCTGGATAATTCTACACAATACTTTGTGGTTACATAAATTGTAAGAGTGAAATTTGTGAACATTGAGGTGGTTTGCCCGAGTGGTTAAGGGGGAAGACTTAAGATCTTCTGCACATAAGTGCGCGTGGGTTCGAACCCCACAGCCACCATACCATTTTTTTTTTATCTCTTCGGCTGGCTTGACGATGACATTCGATGGGTTCAGACCGTTGGACGAGAAGTCAGTGATGTAGTATGTAAAAGCCACTCCTTTTTCTGTTACGTTGTATATTCGAATCTCACAACCACCATACTTTTTTTTTATTTTCCGCTGAGCATGATGACAACATTTGATGGGTTCAAGTCGTTGGACGAGATGTCAGTGTTGGAGTACATAAAAGCAACTTCTTTTTCTATTATGTTTTATATTCGACCCCATGTTCACCATACCTTTTTTTATTTCTCCGGTGGGCACTATGACATATGATGGGTTTAAGTCGTTGGACGAGAAGTCAATGTTGGAGTACGTAAAAGCAACTTCTTTTTCTATCATGTTTTATATTTGACCCCATGTTCACCATACCTTTTTTTATTTCTCCGGTGGGCACTATGACATATGATGGGTTTAAGTCGTTGGACGAGAAGTCAGTGTTGGAGTACGTAAAAGCTACTCTTTTTTTTTGTTACATCTTTTTTATATTGGGTATAGATCGATCAATGTATAGCTTTTTTTATTTCTCCGCCAACGATGACATTCGAAGAGTTCAAGCCATTGGACGAGAAGTTAGTGTTGGAGTACGTAAAAGCTATTTCCATTATGTTATATTTATATGTTAGATAGACCGATTAATTTTTAACTTTTTTTATTTCTCCACCAACCTCCACATTCGATGAGTTCAGGCCATTGGACGAGAAGTAGGTGTTGGAGTACGTAAAAGCTACTCCTCTTTTGTTATATTTTTTTTTATATTGGATAGACCGATTAACATATGACCCGATTAGTAACTGATGGATGACTGTTGAGTCGAACCGAATCTATCGATATCTTATTGTTTTGTAGCGGTTTAGCACATACAAAAATCGATAACTATTAAGTGCGAAAATCGAACCTCACTGGCGACAACGTGGGGTTCCACACGTTGGCTGAAAAGTCAATGGTGGAGAATGTAAAAATTACTCCTTTTTTGTTACAATTGTCATAGTGGGTAAATAGATTAGCTTATATATAATTTGTATGATAACTGAAGTATAATTGTTAAGTCGAACTAAAGCAACCAATATCTCATTAGTTTGATACCGGTTTTGGATGGAAAAAAAATAGAATTGATCTAACACATGTATAAACTGATAATCGATAAGTCAAATCATTAAATATAAAAATCAAACGGAACCACCTAATTATAAACACTCCTACTTCTTTCTATTGTGTCGTATGAGCATTAACTTGAAAAATATTTTCTTGCTATGCTTTGTATAAATCTCTTATATGAAGATAGTTAACAAAAAAATCTATTACAGAAATTTTATCACTAATGTTTTCGATTACACTAGATAGAAGAATTTTCAAGTTGGGGAAAAGAAAAAACAACAACTAATCTAAATAGTAAAAAAATGCTATGCGTCTGCCGGGAGTCGAACCCGGGTCTATTGCTTGGAAGGCAATTATCCTAACCGTTGGACTACAAACGCTATTGTTGTCAAAATGTCACGATTTTTTATCCATTTAAATGTACAATATCAGCTTTAGATCTCGACTAATTGAATTCATATCGTAAAGTACGAATATAAGAGTAAACTTCTCCACAATATAATGTGTTACATACCTTGTTTGCATAACCGGATTGAGTACTTTCTGTTTGAAATAGTTATTAGGTTAGGACTATCCATAAAGGCCGAGTTCATTAATTAGTTTGTCCTCATTCTAAACCTATAACGTATAGATTGTTGGGTTCGAAAGTGATTAGGGCGTTATGCAGAAACTTATAATTGTAAATTATATAATAATAAATTAGATGACAAAAACTTAGACTAAAAAACATAATATTATTATTATATGGTTTAGCCAATCGGCCAATATATGAAAAACTAATAAAAAAAAATATTAAAATTGTTGAGGGAAAATCTCCCCAAAAACAAAACTCTTAATTAACTACATTATGGATGTTTTTGTGTTATTGGTATGAGAAGAGGAGTCTTCAATTTATAGAGTTCCAAACTTTTTCCTCTAAGGAAAGAATAAATCAAATATGGAAGAAAATAATGTTTTTTCCTTTCGGAAAAAAGTTAAAACATTTATGACAATGTTTTCTTTTCTAAAATAAATAAACTTCAAATAAGATAAAGAAAATCAGGACAAAATCCTAACATAGATACACCATTATAAATGTTTCAAAGACAATGATTTTCTATAAGAAACTTCAGTGTATCTTCTTAGAGTTCAAATTGATAGAGATTTATCCATCTTGTGAGGATTTTCATCAGTTGATGACACAAATCATGATTGTTACAAGTCCATTTTTTCAAGTTTCATAACTACTATTTTACACCCCAATACTACACTTTCAAATAGTAGTAATACAAATATATAAGATATGTACTAGCTTGTTCCAAAACAAAAAGAAGATATATATACACTAGCTAGAGAAGGAAAAAAAAACAATACTATGAGATAGATATAGTGAGAAGAGACTAATTTCAACTCGCGCATGATTTTTCATGCTAAATATGTTATGAAGATCTGAATTTAGCTTTTCAATTAGTATTGTAGAGCCCAACAAAAGAGACTTTCGACCTTTCTTTCTTAAAAAATAGAAAAGTTAAAAGGGTTAATTTTAAAAGGATAAAAA
Source organism: Solanum stenotomum (assembly GCF_019186545.1). Classification (NCBI taxonomy): domain Eukaryota; kingdom Viridiplantae; phylum Streptophyta; class Magnoliopsida; order Solanales; family Solanaceae; genus Solanum; species Solanum stenotomum. The sequence goes on from NC_064292.1 coordinate 6,695,195, forward strand.
CTCAACTTATTAAACTATATTTACTCATATAATCTAATTAAAGAAGCGGTCATTTTCATTATTACTATTTCGGTTAGTAAAATTGGATCCACTTATTCTAGGACCTGATCTTGATACTGGTCCATAACAATCAAAGTCGAAGCATAAGCCTATTAGTGAAGTTAATTGGGGTCATTTGGTAGAGTGTAATATAAATAATACGTGCATTAGCTTGATGTATTAGTAGTACCTTGTTTGGTACACCTTTCTAACCTATGCATAACTAATGCTTGTATTAGTAATACGCTCTATTGTGTATTGAAGAGTGTATTACTAATACCATCTATTTCTATGCATTAATAATGCAATGGGTTCTAATGCATGCATTAAGGGGTTATTTGGTAGAGTGTATAAGAATAATGCTAAATAGAGTGTATTAGTAATACTTGCATTAGCAATGCATGTATTAGTAATGCTTGCATTAGTTATACATAGATTTTTTTATGCGTTGTTTGGTTTGATGTATTAAAAAGTAGCATGCATTGCATAAAAAAATTAATTTACAAAGATACCCTCCACTATTATGATAGAAAAGATGTAAAAAAGGTTTTAGGGGGCAATTGAGTCTTTAACTAAGTTAATGCATGCATTAAAACCATTGCATTGCTAATACCTAGAAATCCATGGTATTAGCAAGACACAGCTTAATACACAATAGAGTACCAAACAAGGTNAAAGATGTAAAAAGGGTTTTAGGGGGCAATTGAGTCTTTAACTAAGTTAATGCATGCATTAAAACCATTGCATTGCTAATACCTAGAAATCCATGGTATTAGCAAGACACAGCTTAATACACAATAGAGTACCAAACAAGGTACTAGTAATACACAAGGCTAATGCAAGCATTATTTTTCCTAATACACTCTACTAAGCAACCCCTAACATTATTAAAAACACAATTGCCCTCAAAAAACTTTTTTTACATCATTTCCACTATGTGTGGAGGGTACTTTTGTAAACAAATATTTTTCTAAAAAAATTATGTAATGCATAATATTTTTAGTACACCAAACCAAACATTGCATAAAAAAAATCTCATCATAACTAATGCAAGTATAACTAATACAAGCATTACTAATACACTATATTTTGCATTATTCTTATACACTCTACCAATCGACCCCTATGGATCCATATGGCTTTGGATCACCTTTGTCTAATCACCAATAAAAAATGTGTTCATTTCTTTACTTTTAATAGCCAAACATAGTTTAATTTGTAAATTAAAAGTAGTCCTAATTTCTTTTAATCTTGTAAGTTGTCATATACTCATATTAATTATTGTAGATTCCATTTTGAGCGAGTTTGAAAAACTACTATACACTTTTTTTTCTATTTTTATTTGTTTATTTTGAATTTTGTACGTTTCTTAAAAGACCAATGAATATTATAAGTATTTTATCACAATAATTATATTAATCGATGTATAGTCTTAACTATTGAGAAATTATTTGAACATATAATCCAAATTAAAGTGATGAAACTTACTTGGAATTTTATTTTTGAAAAAAAAATCACAATATGTCATGGCAATTAAGCTATTAATTATTGTTTTCTCTCTTTATAAAAGGACCCAATGCAATAATAATTCCAAATTATAAATCTTTGACATAGATTTAGACTTCTCCGATTAAGAAACTCCGATAATTACTTATTTGCCGTTGGAGTAATTTTTATATAGACCAAAATCCAAAGTTTTTCAAAGTTGATACTTCTGGATTTATATTTCAGAAATATGTCTTTTTCAACTCCTGTCAAGAATGGCCAGTATTTATGGGTCCATTTCTTGCAAAAACTCATAAACTGGCTATAAAGTTAAAGGTAACCAACTTAAGCATCCTAAGCGTTTAATCTGCCGACAATTATTTCGAGGATTTTAATCAGAGGTCTCGGATTCAAATCTCAATTATAAAAATATTTTTGTTAAGAAACAATTTATTTTTTAAAAAAAATATTCATAGAAACCTCTTCCATAAAAGGTTTCCCTTGTTGTTTTAACAAGTATAATTAATTTAACAACTTAAGAAATTAAAACTTTGTTAAATTTGGTTGGTTTGAACTATAATACAGTATTATTTAGTTTAATCTCGGGATAACTTATTTTCAACCAAATAATTCGTAAGTTTAGAATTCAGTTATTAATTATACTTGAAGTAGTTATTTAAAATATTCATAACCCATAAAATTGAAATACTGACTCCATCTTTGCTTATATATATATATATATATTCACTCAAGTACTTTTTTCCAATGTGTTTTTAGCAAGAGATTTTATGAACATATATATATATATATATGATGTTACCCTTTTCTTTTACTTTCTTACTGACTTTGTCTACTTATTGACATTAAAGTGACTCCACATAATTGATACCAAACCTTGTCTCAAAGAAAAGACAACATATCTATCTTTTTCTTCATTACTTGTATAGTTTGTTATTTACTTTTTTCATTTTGCCAAACTTTCTTATGGTACAGTCTATGTTCTAGTTTGCTCAAATGACATGACATACACCAAATACTAGCTAGTTACAACTTTCTAGATGAGGCCAAGAAATTTTAAAAAACTACTTCTTTCGTTTCAATTTGATTGTCCTGTTTTGACTTGATACTAGATTTTAAAAAATAAACAAATTTTTTGAATCTTGTGATTTTAAATTATGGATATGTAGAATGTACCAGAATAGTCTTTTGACCTTATGGTTTTAAACATGACATGCAGAAAATGAAATTAAAGAGTTATTAAAAGAGAAAAGAGGCATTTTTTTAAACGGAAAAGGGCCTAAAATACCCTTAAACTATTGAAAATGGTACAAAATTACCATCCATCCACCAATTGGCTCCCAAATACCCCTAATTAACATCCACCTATTGGCTCCCAAATACCCCTGGCATCCATCTATTGGCCCTCAAATACCCTTTCATCCACCTTTGGGTCCAATATTGACCACTTTTATAGCAGATTATCATTTAAATAATTAATTACTTATAATTTAATTACTTAAATTAATTTACAAACTTATCCATTATACTCGATCCAAATTGACTACACTTTACTCAAGTTAATTATACCCGACCCAAATTAACTACACCCGCCCCAAATTACATTTACTCCACCGATTAAAACAAATACACCCTTTATTCCCAACATTTCACTTCCTCTTTCAACCTTACTTCCCCAATATATTCACTTACAATCTCAAAAAAAAAAAAACACTACCTAAATACACTCATGTATCACCATAAAAAATTGTGAGTGTTTTGGTAATTTCTTATGGTGATACATGTGTGTATTTAAGTATTATTTTTCGAGATTGTAGGTGAATATATTGGGGAAGAAGGTTGATAGATGAAGTGAAATGTTGGGAATGAAGGGTGTATTTGTTTTAATCGGTGGGTAAATATAATTTGGGACGCGTGTAATTAACTAATTTGGATCGGGTCTGAGTAATTTCGGTCGTGTATAATTAATAATAAGTGAGTTTGTAAATTAATTTAAGTAATTAAATTGTATATATCCAATATTTGATCGCCACGTACTTCAAAAAATATTTAAATAATAATCCGTTATAAAGTGATCAATATTGGACCCAAAGATGGATGACAGGGGTATTTGGGAGTCAATAGGCGTATGGCAAGGGTATTTGGAAGCCAATAGGTGGATGGAGGGTAATTTTGTACCATTTCCAATAGTTCGAGGGTATTTAGGCCCTTTTCCGTTTTTTTAAAGTGGACTAAGAAAGATAGTAGGAAAAAACAATTTAAAATAGAGAAAGTATTTATATAAAAAGACCTAATTAAGTTCGTTTTTATTAAGTCAATTAAATTTTTGGTTGACTCGAGAAGAGAAAAATGTGACATTTCTTATTCCGTTTTAGGATCTTCCATTATTTTTCTCTTTTTGTGATTGAACCCACAATCGTAAAATTAGAAGTGGAAGGTGTTTACCGTCCGAGCAACAAAAAAAGTGGCTTAAGTAGTCAAAAGCAACAAATTTGTTAGTCCTATATACCTTTACTATTTCACTTCATTGGTATGAGCAAAAGGTAAAAGAGTAAGAGTAAACCATTGGTTAGATAACCAAATAGATCCATCTTTTTATATATATTTATATATAGATGGTAGATCCTTTGATGGAAATCTTAGCTCCGCTACCAACCTACCACAAATGGTGACAACATAACAACAACATGCCTCGTGTGATCCCATAAGTGTGGTCTAGAGATGATGGAATGCACATAGACCTTACCCTATAAACTCTGGGACCGTAAATTTTATTGAATCACTTATACCTATATATTGAAAGTGTCTTCTTGATAATAATACATCCATGACCAAAGTAAAAGAATGCCAAAAAAAAAAAAAACTGATTACAGAATTTGGCCATTGTTTGCCATATCTAGAAAGCTGAAGAGATGCAACAATAAGTTTAAAAAAAAAACAAAACAAATAACTTACATGTTCAATGAAAATATAATTTCACACAACTAAAAAAAGCACTCTAACAAGAGAGAAAAATATGAAAAACTATCTATTTGCTAATCCATCTACTATTTTTTTTTTCTGGCTCAATGTTCTGCTTTTTCGCCTATTTTAAGTTCTCCATTCTGCAGGGAAGTACTTCATATAACTTATATTTCTGTGTAGACGACGAAATAAACAATGCTGCTGTTGCTGTTGCTGTTGCTGGTGCTGGTGCTGGTGCTGCTAAGAGGGGACTATCGTGCCAATGTAGCCGAATCCAGCAATGGTAAAGGTTATGACTTGGAGAAACACGTAGACGAAGTACTGACGTTTACCATAAAGGACATCATATAAGCCACAGAAGAAAAGGAATGCTGCAAATCCCAATTCTTGTGGAAGAATCCTGTACAAATTGGAATAGTTCATTGTTAACGACTGAGGTGGATTTAGGACGAGTTCAATCATTTCTCAATATGCAATAAAGTTTTTAACTGTTAGCGCGATTGAAGTTTCCTTACCTGTCTCCAAATAGAGGTCCTCGGGCTTTCTTGACAGGTTTTGACTTGTCCTTGTTCTTGAGAGCATCACCTAGTTTCTCAGTGACAACCCATTCGTTAGCCCTCTTTGCTTCGAGCAAGCCAATGAATGTTGCCTTTGTTCGGTGGTAAGCCATCACGTTCTCAAAGAGAATCCAATAGAACAGTAAATGAATTGACCTGCATAAACCATAAGCATATTAGAACATTGTGCAAAATGTTAAAACGAGGACGAAAAGAGAACATGACGTTAGGACATGCTATTGTAGACGGACCTTGGCGTTCCAACAGAGTTGAGAGTGGTGATGATGCAAGGGATGTAAATGGCAGCCCATATTGGAACTTCAACTTCAGGAACCAAAAGTGTCAATGGAAGAACGACGCAAAAGAAGAAAAATGTAACCATGTGTGCTATGATCTTCCTGACAAAGAAGAAGCTGTAGATCACATAAAACTTCTTCCAAAAATTCACTCTCTGCAAAAGAAAAACAAGACATCAAAAAAGTTGATCGTCATGATAATTGTGTTAACTCTCAAGTTGAATGTAACAATAGTAAGTACTAAGTAGTAACACCAAGAAACTATGCTGGTCGGACTCTTTAAAAATGCTGATGTATGCGTGTCGGATCCAACATTGGTGCAACAGCATGTAAACATGTTCTTAACTTGAATGTAACAATATAGTAACACCCACAGTAGTGCATTTTTGGCTACTTTTGGAGGATCCAACAGAGGTGTGACAAGATTTTCAAAGAGTCCGAGCAACATGGCCCACAATATTGCATTTTTGGCTATTGTGGTGGGTGTCAGATCCCCCAAAAGTAGTACATTTTTGGCTACTTTTGGAGGATCCTGCACAGGGGTGTGACAACATTTTTTTGGAGCGTACGAGCAACATAGCTTACAATAGTGCATTTGAAGCTAAAGTAGGTGTCAGATCATCCAAAAGTAGTGCATTTTTGGCTACTTTTGGAGGATCCGACACTGGCCCAACAACATTTTTGTAAAGTCCGAGCAACATATCCTACAAGACATACAACTCACCTTGTTCCTAACAATTTCCATCACCATTTTCCTGAACAAATTCGCGGGGCCACACGACCATCGATGCTGCTGAAAACGGAACGCTTTGAAGGTACTTGGAAGTTCACTTTTCACCTAGGACAACAAAAAAAAGAAATTCAACACATGAGTCGCTCTAACAACTCAGCACAAGATTCAAAAGTCTTGTTCTTTACTTTTTCAAATTCCGTATCAAGTCAAAAAACAGACAAACAAATTGAAACGAATTCCGTGTCAAGTCAAAAAACAAACAAACAAACAAATTGAAACGGATGGATAAGTAGAAAATTCTAATAAAAACATAGTTGGTTCATTGAGGAGTTTAATCAAATACCTGGAGGTCACCAAGATAAACAAACTTCCATCCTTTAAGACTAGCTCTAACAGCAAGATCCATATCTTCAACAGTTGTTCTGTCTTTCCATCCACCAGCTTCTTCAATGGCTGCTATTCTCCATATCCCACCAGTCCCTGAAACAATTCAATTCATTTTTGATTAAACATTTTGTCCGCGAACATTTTATCCTTCCCAGATTACACTAGGTATTAGACTTTTCAAAAATATTGCCGCAGTCATATTAGATATTCCAAAAGCTCACTACTTTTGAAGATTTGACATGCACCCAATAATAATTATATTTTTGAAGAGTTTGAAATAACATATGTTATGAGATTACACTTGATATGTCGTTCGTGGTGTTAATGATCATTCTATTAGACTTTTTAAAAATATTGTCACAGTCATGTCGGATATACCAAAAGTTCACCACTATCTCCCATCAACATATGCATGGTAACTTAATTCACCAAAAATTGAATAGACGAAAAGGAATAACCTAATGTTTAAAATTAGATTAATTTTTTAAGACTCTACAAAAAAATTGTCGCATCCATATCAGTTATTTATGTTTTTTTGTCCTAATAAGAAATAAACCACAGTCTATCATGATTTTTATTTTACTTTATTGACGATCTAACTACACCATTAAAATTTTTTTATAATATCATGATTTTCATTTCACTTTATTGACGATGTAACTGCACCCTTAATAGAAGTTCTATTTATAATTACTTTTTCAAATGATAGAAATCTTTTTTCCCCTTTAATAAATTGACACCAGTTATATATGTAATGATTTTTTTAAAAAAAATAATATTGAAACAAAATCTGAGTAAAACATGTGAGAGATACTGGTGGAAATTAAAGTTTCAATTAATAAAAGGTCAGAGTTTTAATTATAGATGGAAGGTGAAGCATGTGAGGTAACAGCTTGATTCTTGCATTGCTGCAAATGAGTTGTAATTAATTCTTTATGTTAAAATTAATTACACAACTCAATTTATAAAATTATCTATGTTGCTCATATTTTTTAAACTGATGTTACATCCTTATGAAAAGTTTTAAAAATATCAATAAACGACCCACATCAGATAACATTTTTGAAAAAATTCAAGCAACATAAAAACTCATTTAAAGCTATGTTACTCAAATTCTTTAATAAATTTATCAGCGCATTAAATATATCAACCTCCTATGTGAGCCTTATATGGATAATTTGGTTGTCTATTCAAATAAAATAGTGCATTTTTTAATCTGACATAAAATATAATAATATTTTTTAAAAGTTCGAACAATAAACACTCACCATTAAAACCAAAGAATGCATGAGTAGCTGAGCCAACTTCTTGCTCCACTGTAAAATGATAATCTAGTGACATTTCTTGCATTCTTGTCAATAAACACTCATTTGAATTCACTGCAATAAAAAAATTAAAATAATAAATAAACTCAGTACCTTTTTTAACATTTAATAATTAAAAAAAAGAAATTGGAAACTATTTAATTTAATTAAAATAAAGCAATGATGAAATTATTTAGATATCCAACATTGCATTATAATTCCAGCTGTCAAATTGTTCCATTCAATAATAGATCCAATCATAGATTAACAATTAAAATAATTATTTCTCAATTCCAAAAAAGCTCTAACATATATACTATTTAGCATCACATCAAATAAAAGAAATAAACAAATAAATAAATTTATATTTCCTATATAGATATTATCAAGTCAAAGCAATTTCACAAACTAGTAAATGAGAGTATCTCATCTACATAGGTCTAATATATTTCAAAATTCGTCGATTCAGAATTCATAATATTAAAATTCTGACTACAATCCTAATCATATTATTTCAGTAAATATGAATGTAGTGTGTAAGTTGTTATGTTCAAATAAACTCGTAACTTTGACTCAATCTTTATATATGTAGATAAGTTTACTAAATAAGTCAAATAATATATTTTCAATTCATAATATTTAAATCTTAAATTTATTCGTATCGAATAATTAATAAATTAAAAAAGGAGGGAAAAAAAGAGAGCTGTAAACAGTAAGTGAAGTGTCGGTAGAGTAAAGGAGGAAACAGAAGGGACACGTGGAACTGACACAATGGAGGTCCACCAAGTGGACCCTGAGGCTCTGAACACAGCATCATAGCACGTGGGGACATTTGAATGACCAATCTACCCTCCTACTTCTATCAATCTCATTCCGTGATCGATATTTGTATTGGAATCCAACTAAATTCAAAATGGCATCGGGAGGTCACAGATTTCGGGGTAAAGGTCTTCTCAACATAGATGATTACGTACCTAGAAAAACTCAATCTCGACACTTCTAATTAAGAATGAAGAAGTATTTATCATATTCAAACCCGTTGTTCAACAATATGACAAAACTACCCCTTTTATCTTCCAATTATGCGCCGGTAACGGCGGGAGAATTCAACAAACGGATAGGATAATAACGTCATTACACCCACCGTCAATGACGCTAATTGATAAGGAATGCAAACTTAGTCAAAATGCCAAAAAAAACGGGTGCACAAAATATCCTGTGTTCACACAACATTTGAAGAAAGATCGAATCAAAAGAGACTTGACGTAAAAATTCTACTGAAATATAAATATTAGTAATAATTTTCACAATTTGAACTTGTAATCTATAAGTCATACTGAAATAACTTTTTTAAGTATTAAGATTTCCAAGATGGAGAAGACTTAATTTAGAATTTCATGCACATAAAAATACAAAAGTGTATTATTATTATAATTATAATTATTAAGTATAATGGGATCCTTGCTTTATTGGAGGATAGTCTATTAAGGGAAACTTCATAAATCAACATCATAAGATAAAAAAATAAGCAAATCGAATATTAATTTCGTGACAACTAATTTTATACTTTATACATAACTTCATTGTGATTGATAGTAATATATTCGAACAACTCATACTTTGTTCTATTTAGTAATTTTTAATTACTCAATCATAACGATCACAATAACAACAAATTCAGTATAGTTCCACAAATAAAGTTAAAAACAAAAATGTACAAAATATTAACATTGAGACGTAATTTTCAATAATTCCTCAACTTAAGAAAATGACCTATAAGTATCTTATAGTCACAATTTAATGCATAATTTTTTTTTATATTATTAATATATACTAAGTACATGAGTAATTTTTGTTTAGAAAAAATAAAATAGTGAAGTCCGTGATGTACGTTATTTACTCATAATAATAAATAATAAAAATTCCCGTGACTGATGGATTCTTCTAGGGACCCACAAAATATATGCAAAAAGAAAATAATCCAAAAATAAAAAATAAAAAAATTATCCCTTTTTTACTTAATGCATCTAAAATAATAATTGCATTTAATAGTACCACCGACACTTTCTTATAGCAACACATAAATGCAAATTAAATCATCAACAACTACGTCTCAATCGCAAACAGTTAAAACAATACGAGATTTTGAAGTCTTACCAAATCTCCATCGACCCTGAACAAGTGCGATTTCCGGGTTATGTATAAGGAACGGGATTGATCTACGAAGAAAATCTGGTTCGGGTCGAAAATCGGCATCGAAAATTACGACGTATTCGCAATCTTTAACATAATTATGTTTTAATCCTTCTTTAAGTGCTCCAGCTTTGTATCCTCCTCTTGTTTCTCTAATTTGATACGTTATATTAAGTCCTTTACTTTCCCATCTTAAACATTCTGTTTCAACCATATCCTAAAATAATAATTTTAAAAAAATCATTAATTAGTATTAATAACAAAATGAGAAATTTTTTATTGAAATAATTAATAATGTTGATTATGGTAGGTGAATGATTTTTGTAATTAAAACTCAACATTCTCAATTAATGCTAAATTGATTGCTTAATATTAAATTAAAAAAGGGGGACAAAGTAGGAGTCTACATAAATCATTTTCAATTAACATATATATATTTAGATCAGAATTTGACCAGCAATTAAAAAACTTTATAATATCTTTTTTATTTAAAAATAATTTTTTTTTTCATTTTTTAATTAAAAGATATTAAAATTAAAAGGGTAAAAGTGTTTAAAAAGGTAAAATAACATATTTATTTTATCATTCTGGCCAAAAGGATTTTTCCATTTAGATAATAGTTATTGAAACTGAACTTTAAAAATACTGAACTAAATATTTGACGATAAAAAGATAAAAAAATAAATAATTAACAAATATTTAGATAATAATTATTGAAATTGAACTTTAAAAATACTGAATTGAATATCTGACGATAAAAAGGATGAAAGAATATATAGGAAGAAGTGTAGACGTTAAGTAAAGGTGAATTTTTTTTAGATCTTTTATAATATAAAGATAGGATAACAAAGATCAAGGTAACAAAAATATTGTTTTTTTTGGATTTAATTTAGGAATTTTTTATTTGATGTATGAGCTTTTAAGTGTAGTACAATGTGCCTTATTGATTGTACTTTCTAATGATTATTTGATGCAAAAATAATAATGGGATCCCAATAATAATTAAAAATTCAAAAGGATTTTTTTAAAGTAGTGTTTGGCTTACCTTAACAATAGGATCAGTAGAATCATCAAGAACTTGAATCACAAGGCGATCAGACGGCCACGAAAGGTTACACGCAGCTCCAATGGAAATCTTATACACCTACACCAAACAAGCCATTAGGATTTTTCAACTTTTTTTTTCTTTTTCATATGATGCTCGATATCCATTTTAGAATCTCGACTATTCTGAATTCACATCACATCAAATTTACAAAAAAAAAGAAAAACCTCTCTACTAAAAATCCTCTCATTTTCTATACTAATCTAAATTCACGCATCATAAGACTAATCAAATGGTGAAAAAACTCCCTATCGAACAAGCTCAATTCCATCCGATATACAATACTAACACGGATTCACACCTCGTATGGCCCACAAAAAAAAAAAGGAAAGAGCTTCTTACTAAACTCAAACTCGAGATCTATTATAAAAGTTAAAAGGGATCCTATTCATCACACCACTAACCATATATGAAAACATCAAACAATTTTAAACAAAACTAAAACAAATCTCTACCTTTTTCCTACCAATCAAAAACAATAATAACATACTCAGTAAAATCGCATAAGTGGGGTCTGAAAACGGTAAAACAAATAAATAAAAACACAAATCTCTACTTTCCCCCTACCAATCAAAAACAAGAACATACACAAATAAAATCGTATAAGTGAGGTCTGAACAGAACAGAACAGAACGGAAAAAAATAAATCAAAATGTTGTTTACCTCTTTCTCATTGAACATGGGAATTTGTACAAGAACTTTAGGAAAATCAGCACTTCCAATTTCCAAATCATCATCAGCCATTGGTATCCATTTATACCTTTTATCTGGTTTTTTCATAAAAATCTTAACAAGAACAATGACTATTCCCATATATAATCTTTCAACAAATAACATTAATTCCATTGCTATGCAAATGTACACTGCTGATTTCAACAATGGTACTAATAATGGTGCTTTCAACACTTCCCACATCATCCCAATTTGCCCCGCTATGTCCGCGGCAGTTGCTTGAACAGTCGACATAGCGACGGCGAAAAATTATAACAAGTTAAAGTACACTGATAGTATAAATAATACTGCTCTGTTATGTTCGATGATCGAATTTAATTCGGTCGGTGGAAAACAAACAGAGCAGTATTATGACATTGTAGGTAGTGAGTTTAGTGTGAGTGTGGAATGAGTAAAAAGGGGAGTTTTATAGTCAATTTTTGGACTTAATTTTGATTATTTTTTATTCCAATAATGACCCTTCTACTTTTTTTTTTTTTTTTTTATACAACTGGATTTGACAAATGAGAAAAGAAATTGTGTGTATTTTTAAATAATTAATTAGAGGACCCAATTGACTGAATAATTCAAGATCTAATATGAGTGGAAAAGAATCTAAATTAGGAAAGTATTTAATGGAGAAATAAAAGGGAAATATTTTATAACTTTCTATATAATTAAAATTAGGTGTGCATTTAACTTTTTTTACATAATTTGTTACTTCCCTCTGTGCAACAATATTTGTTCATTATTGATTTTGTAGATTTTTCTTTAAAAAACTATAAATAGAAGGGTAATTTTACTATATCACCCTTAGAATATAATAAATACAATGACTTGAAAATGTAATAGGAAAATGACTATAATTAATGATATGTAAAATTATCTCTTGATTTCATAAAGTGAACAATTATTGTTGGACATCCTAAAATAATATAGTGGACAACTATTATTGAACGGAAGAAATAACAATCCCTTACATAAATGCATACAAATCAAAACTCATTAAGAAATTCATCAAAACGTACAAATCATAACTCATTAAGAAATTCATTAAAACATTCAAACTAGAGCTCATTAAGAAATTCATTAGAACGTAAAAATTAAAACTCATTTATCAGCACTTGAGGTCGCTATCCTAAAATTCATAACTCTAACGGTTAAATCTAGAATGTGTGTCTTATATTTTGAATAAATGATACTCCAAGACCTAGTTATATAGCTCATTTTCACTTATATTTTTTCTAATAATCTTACATACATCAATGTCAATAAATCAACAATCATATCCTTGTCACAAAATATTTATGATATATACTTTGAAGAGAATATTCTATGGTGAAAAAAATCACCCAATGTCCAATAACCAAATCTACAAGATCCATATAAATATAGATCTATGGCAACTAAGGTGTAGAGCTACTAGTATAGTGTTTGGTGAATTATTGCATATGCCCCATAGATGGGCAGATCTTGATTTTTGGACCTATCAACTATACTACTTCTACTTCTTGTCCCCAAAGAAAATAAACTAATAAAATATTGCCAGCTTGATGCACGAAACATCTCATCTTCATGTAAATTTCGAGGAAAAATTCACCATAGACCTAATACTAAAAGTTGAAATTATTGTAGTTGTTTATAAATTTCAAATTCTAAATTTTAGGAGTGGAGTCATGTAGGGTCAATGAGTTCATCAAAATCTCATTCGACAAAAAATTACATTTTATAGATGTTGAATTCTCTATAACTTTTTCGTGTGTCTACTTTTTCATATTTTGATCTCCATAATGAAAATTTTGATTCTATCACTGCTTAATCCATCTTTGGAAAGAGCCAAATCCAACACAACCCAAATATAAAATAGACAAATCATCCTGAAACAGGTAATGATGACTGATTCCACTGTTCAAATTCATAACCTATAAGACATACAAAATAATTTTTCTTTTAAGGCATTCATTAGAAAAAAAACAAAACAAGAACACCTATGTTAGTCACTTTAAAAGTTGTAATAAGAAGTTGAAGAACAAGATTCATGTGAGAAACAAACTACATGATAACAAATGACTGACTCATAAATTGACATGAAGACAATGGCATATGATGTTTATTTGCCCACATCTTAGTTGTATTTTTTAACCACCTAAAATTATTACCTGATGAATAAATATTTTCATCCTCTAACTAGAGGTATCGATATCTATTGGTCATTTTTTGATCTTATCTTGCAATTATCTCGTGAAATTTAAAACTTCAAACACAATTACAAGTGGTTGGCCGTTTAATCGTGTTTATTCTTAAAGTTGTACCCTTCTAGTAACAAAATGACTACTTCTTTTTTTTATCATAAGTTAAAAGTGACTAGTTTTTAGTTTTACTCGACGTTTCCTCTTATAACGAATCTTATGTTACACAAATTTAAATTAGTTAAGTTGTAAAATAAATATTGAACACCGATAGAAAAAAGGGAAAAAAATAGTTGTATTTTTAGTGTTAGGCCATCACACTTCTTCTTTGATTTTGGGGTAGGAGAACTTTTTGTCGGTTGACAGTGATATATATGTGATTGGGTTTTTTTTATAAAAAAAAATTATATATAAATTAGTTAATTTGAAATATTTTTTATTATATCCTCATTTACAAATTCAACATAATTAAGTATAATATTATATATATTCACTTGAATCTAACTCATAATATTGAATTATTTTATAGTATACAAACTATGAGTAAAGACATGGAGATATGGGATTAGATTGTGAGAAAAGTACTCTAATAATATGAAGAAAATAAAAAAACATTAAGTATGTAAGGTTTGATTTATATTTTGATATAATATAACAAACCACTTAATCTATAATTACAGTCGATGAATTTTGTATCGCAACTTATTACTACTTTCATTTTTCTTTCATAGGAATGATTGATTTCCTAATTTGTTGGTCCCCGGTTATAAGAAACGAGGAGGAAGAGAAGTTGTCGGTGAAGCTTTGTGGTTGATGCCCGAAGATAGTCTCCCACAAAATTAAAATTAGTAAATCCTAAAGTGAATGTCAATAAAAACATAATCCTATCTAGCGTATTATATTCATCAATGAATACATGATATGTGTCTTAACTTACATTTTTATTGTTTAATCGTAACTAAACAATACACACTCTAACTTTTATTTTCAATTTAATTTAAACTAAATAATATAAGTGTATAAACATCACAACAACAAATAATTTTTTACCCTATTTTTTAAAGATATCACAAGGGAGGCCGCACAACTTTGGGCGTATTTTAAGGAGTTAGCTTTGGCGCTTATGTAAAAAAAAAGTCAAAAAATAAATAAATAAAGAAAATTATTTTTTAAAGAGTAAATAAAGAAAATATTTTCTATAGTATTATTTTTTGGTAAAAGGGGAAGATATAGGAATAATACTTGAGGATTTCTTTTTATCCGATATTTGATATATGCATGCTTTGAGATATACTTATTTTAGATTTTCATCAGGAAAATTAAACTAAGAAGATAAAGTATTCCCTATCCAAAGTAAATCGATGTACAAAGTTCAAACTTGAGACCTTCAGTTAAGTATTGAAAAATGTTTATTAATTTATCATAACTTTTAACGAAAGTGAATTGAAAATATTAATTTATATAAATACAATAGCTTTTTCAAACCCTATATACATATTAAGAAATACAATCAAAAAAAATTTAATAGTCGATTTGAAAACAATTATTATTATAATATTTATATGGATTGTTATAGAACCTATAAACTTCAATTTTTTAATTATTTTAAAATATGTTTTTCTTCTTTATATATATATATATATATATATATATATATTATTACCTTATAATTGAAATTATGTATTATTACCTTATAATTGAAATTATTTAAGAGTAATTAATTTTAAGAATAAAATAAATTTTATCTTAAATTTCTGAAATAAAAAATTATCTTAGATAATTATTTTTTAAAATTACGATAAATAATTTGGGATGGAGTTACTATACAAGCTTGTCTCAATTGTTTAATTTTGCATTAATAGTAGCTATTTATGTGCATTGTGCTTGAATAGTCATACTTTTTTAACGGCTACTTTATGCATTTAATAATGGGGAATGAAAGAATGGAGAAAAAAAATATATTCATTTATTTCCAAATTAAATCCCTCAATTCATCATCTTTTTTCTTTTCAAATATTGTTTATTAAAATTAAGGGATATGGTACTTTTAGACTTTAGTTCCTCTAATATCGATAAATTTTGTTTTGGTTAATTATTTAGTTAAGTACCCATTTGATCCCTTAAATTGCAATTCTTCAAAAATTTATACTCCCTCCATTTCAAATTGATTGAATTATTGAGACATTTTTTCATTTTTCAAATTAACTTAATTGTTCAATTTTCAAGATTACTTTTAGAATGTTCTTCCAATTTTACCCTTTATTAGTTAGTATTGGAATTAGTTATTAATTAATGTTTAGTTATTTTAATCATAGATTTGACAATAATTAATAAGGGTAAAAATATATAGTTATGCATTATGTCTTAATTTTTTTTTCTTAAATGGTGTGAAATACCTCAACAATTCAATTAATTTGAAATGGAAAGAGTAATAAATTATTGAGTGCTAAATCATTCAATTATAGAAGTATTATTTTAAATCTATACACTAGTTCTAATTACACTGCAAATACAACATATTGTTATTTATGTGTAAAAGAATTAGAAGTGCACATTTTTAGTGCATCTAGATTGAATATGCAAATAATATAATGGTCAAAATTATAATTCATCAATATAAAGGGACCAAAAATACAATTGTTCCTAAAACTAAAATATCAAAAAGGACAATATATAGCTTGACTAACTTTTAATTTTTTGACTTGTTACCAAAGTGGTAGACAAACCTAACATAAAAGATAAAGTCTCTTTTCCAAAAATCATTTCTTCATTCCCACGCACTTAATAATTCCTTATTTTTCACAAGTTTTTAGCAAATGTGCGGTATATAATTAACTTGTCCATATTTCCTCTTTTAGATGTCCCTATTTACTTGTCCATATTTCCTCTTTTAGATGTCCCTATTTACTTGTCCATTTTGACAAATCAAGAAAGGACAAAAAAAAATTTCCTATTATACCCTCATTTAAACTTCTTGAAAATTTAAACTTCCCCTAACATTGATTAGTTATCTTGAATAAATTTATTTTGGAATCATAATTAATAAGGGCAAAATTGTAACTTCACTATGCTAATCATTGTTGCCTTAATATGTGTGTCATTTCTAAAGTGGACAACTAAATAGGGACGGAGGGAGTAATAAACTTGTTATATACTGATTATTGACGATGGTTACTTTTTTTTGTTAGCTATAAATTATTATAAAGTCGAGGCGGATTCTTTCAGTCGACAGACTAAACACAAGGTGAATGTAGCTACAAATTATAGAGTTTATCTAAATCTGATATTTTTAAAACGAAAGCATAAATTTATGTGTAAAGGAATCACTAATATTGCAACAAATAAAAGATATGATTGATCATATCTTTAAAAATATAATGGTATCAAAGCTAGAAATCTTAAATGATGAGCACATAATGCTTAAATATTGGATTTAAATATGACCAAACATGTATATGTTCCTTTATATTGCTACGATTGACTAATAAATTCAAGATACGTAAGTGGATCGATTCATCAAGTTTTCATTAGGATTCATATGCGGCTAGAAAAACACTTATCATGGGTTGGTTATTAACGGCATCTCAAACATGTCCAAATCAAAATATGACTTTCATTATAGAGAAAATTGTATATAATAGCAAACTATTAATTCAAATTAAATGCTATAAATATAGTTTGATTTAATTGTACCTCATAGCAAACTGTTGCTATTTCACCTCTCTCCTGGTGAATCTCGCTCGCCACTCTCGTTCTCTCCCTCACCTCTCTCTTTTTTTATACAAACGCAAATGTATAAAGTGTGTTTGTGTTTGTATAAAGCGAGAGAAAATTGTATATATACATATATTTTCGTTCCCCTCTCTCCCCTCTCCCAGATCTCGCTCGCCACTCTCCCAGATCTCATTCGCTCACTCGCCTCTCTCACTTTATACAATTGATCTTTTTGTATATGTATACCAAAACAGATTATACAACTGCTTTCTTTTGTATATGTTTAGCGAAATATACATATTTATATTTGTTATGGAGCGCAATTATGCGAACTTTTCTATAGCATATAAATATGAATTTTGTGTTTGTTATATGTGAAAGTTGCTCTTCATTATACTTTAAAATATTTTTCTTCTTTTTTTTCATTTTACTTTCTTTTAGTCAAAAGAATAAGCAAAAACAATCAAATGGCGAAATAGTAATAAGAAAGCGGAAAAATTGGCGTAATTTGCTGATTTATGCTTTTAAATTTATTTACTTAATTATTTTTTTCTAAAGAGAGTCGTTCTCAGTTGTTAGTTAATTAATTAATTAATTAATTGCGTGCTAAAGACTGCCTAAGATTATTTTGAAAGCGCTATTTTTCATTTGTCTTTATTGCCTTTAATCACTCCTATAAAATATATATTGAAGATTTTGTGAAAAAGTCGATATTACGTTTTTTGCTTACATAAACAAATAATAATAATCCATTACCAACCCTTAATTTATGGAATTTTTGATTGCTAAACTTGTGCAACAAAAGTCTCCATATGGTCATTGTATTTTATTTATTTTCATTACCCTTATGCATTTTTTTATAGAAGCTATTCTTGAGATGTGTATTCGATAAACTCACTCTTATACAATATTTCACTAATCATATTGAAAATATTAACCATATTACATATATTACATATATTTTTATTTGATATTTGTAATTTTTGACTCAGAACATATAACATTTAAGTAATAAGGGATAAATACTTTCTGTAATTTTAAATTTGAAAAAAGTGCTTCAAACTTGTTTTTCAATTTAATTTTCATAAATTTCAAATAAATTGCTATATTCTCCTTCTTCTTTTTTTAGAAATATAATCAAATACAATTTTGTGTTCAACTCTAACGGTTTAACTTCATAAATTTTAAATAAACTGAAAAATATTTGAAATCTATGATCGAACACCTACTAAACTTTTTTTTACAATAAAACATTTTTAATTAAGTTATGTCAATTGGTGATATTGATCCTCGATAAACAATAAAGTACCAGACAAGTTGGGATATTATATTTCCTTAAATAAAACATAATTTGGGGATCATTGAACCTTGAGGGATCCTAAAACTCCAAAATCGAAATAAACCATCTTGATTAGGTCAAAGTTAACTTTTTTATTTTCTTATTTTCTCAATTCAATGTTTGATATCTATTTTTATGATTGACTAATTTGAATTCAGGTTGAAAATAACATATTACTTTAGAATTCAAGTGTTACTTAGTAAAAACGATTTGATTTTCAGGATTCAAACATTATCAATCAACATTATTAATATGATAAACGATAAAAAAAATTAACTAATGTCCATATATCTTTTAGAGATAGTTTGATATGTTGGACAAACATAAATAATCCTAGAATAAAATTTTAGTGTCTGTCTTATCTCATATTTTGCTATTAATTTTTGGACAAGTTATACTATGATTAGTAATTAGCAATGGGGGAGCCACATATACTTGAAGAGTGTTGATTGATAACCCTTCACCGTGAAATTACACTATTTAGCTAGGTAAAAAAAAATCGTATGTAAATATATTACATATTGACATTTCTTGGCTTCTACGCGATTATATTTCTTTATATTTTGACACCTCTTAATCGAAATTCTGACTCTGCCACTAATAATTAGTACCTCAACTAATCCTTCATGTCAAAGGTGAAATAATAATATCGTGATTAATTATTTCGAGATAAAATAATAAAAATAACTAAAAATCCCTAAAATCCATCAAAAAAAAATTCTACTAAATAAGATAAGGATAACAAACAACTTTTTCTTATAAATTTTGCTATGCATATTATTTTTAATATAATAAATTAAATTATCAACAAAAAATAATTCCAATATAATTTGACTTTAAACTAAACCAAAGGATAAAAGTATATAATTGCATTTGCACTTGATCAACTAGTTCTCATAATTAAGCAATGTCTTGTGATCCATTATTTCAACTTTATAGCATGACCTAATTTTATGCAAAAACTGAAGAAAGCAAATGATGTTTTTCTTTATATGCAAATTTGGCCAAAACCTATACTTGCTCATAAGTCATAAGTACCAACTTTTGATCCAATTTTTAGTCCATTTTTCATATTAAAAGCACATAACAAACTTATGTCATTGAATCATTGAATTGTTCATAACAAAAATCATAACATTTTCCAAAAAAAATTAACAACATAAATTTCATATTCTTTAATATATATATATATATATATATATATAATCATATGAGGTCTACATATTAATAATTTTTATTCTATCCAAATTAAAAATGCTCATAGCAATTTATATATTCTCCAAGAATCAAAAGTCATGACTAACCTCCTTCTTTTAGCAAAGTAAAATCATAGGCTCAAATCTTTTTCACCAGTAATTGATAAAGTGTAGGCTAAAAAGTGACTATTTATATCCCAATGAATGTCTTTTAGGTTAACCCCTCCCCCTATCCACCCCCACCCAAAAAAAAAATCTCAATTTATTTAGATTTTTTTTTTATTTTCGTGTTTAATATTTATATTTCAGATCCGATTAAATTTGAATTCACGACTTATTAGAAATTTGATTTCTATAGATGGTACTTCCAGCAAGATTCTTTTCCATTCCTAAAAACTCGAATTAAAAATCTTTAAAAATATGAAAAAATCTAACCATCCCAATCACCACTCATATTATTCTGTTTAATTAAGATGCTTCTCTTGTCTAAAATAAAATGCTACAAACAAACTCAAATAGAAACAAGGAAAAAAAGGAAGTATTAGCAAACAATAAGTAATAATAACATGTATGAGGTGGCACAAGATCCTAGACTAAAATAGTGAAATAAAATAAGAAATACATAAAGTATATATAATAATTAATAAAAACAAAATTACCTATTCATGAAGTTTCTATGTATCCAAGAAAAAAAATACAAGACTTATAAATTTAATTTTTTTGTTTTCTTGTGAAACTAATTATATTAATTAGTAAAAAGATATAAACTTATAATCTGTCAAACATTTGTACTCATTAGTGATTATCGGATTCTTTTTTTCCATCTTTGGATTCTCCTTTCCCATTCTTTTAATTTAAAGAATTAAATTAAACTGTTATTTATTCAATTGCTTAAATTAAAAATAATCAGCACAATATATACACAAATACATGTAATATATAATTTGACTTGACTATTTTGTATAAAGATTTTTTCTAGTTATTCTTTTAAAGTTATTTATCTGGCGGAATAATAGATAATATATTAAAATTTTAATATGAATTCAGTTTATTCTATATTTGGTAGAATTTTAATTCGAAATTATTTACATCATAAACTATATATTATTTTTATCTCACAGTCTTTAAGAATAACAATTTCGAGATAAAACAACGAAATGATAAAATTTGCCATTTTCTAAAGCATTTTAGACAAAACCTAATTAAAAAGTGATCAAGATTAAAACTGAAAATAAAAATTTTATAATTCAAAACCAAATACATGATTTATAGTAAAATTTACATTCGCTCAATAAAATTATCTATTTATTTTTATATTATAATTCTGAAATTATAATTTATGTTTAATTTGTTCACCAATTAAACGATCCTATGGACTTTAACTCTTTATTAGTTTTAATTTAATTATCTTAGAGCTTTCCTATAGAGGGAGTTTGGGAGAATTAATACCATGTGGGACAACCTAATAATAGAAGAGAATTTTATAATTAAAATTATTTTGCTAGTATTATTTTATAATAATAAAATGGGACAACATGTACATCAAGGAAAATATTCAATATTTAGATCTTTGTATTTGTACAAAAAATAAATGATTTTGACACCAACCAAGAATATATTTCTTTGCATAAATAACCTATTTTTTTTTCCAAAAAAGAGTAATATGTGGAACTTTTTAAAATTCTTTAGCTATGATTTTTTTCTTATTATATTAGATGACGATTGAAAACTTAAATTTGTTAACCGTCAATATTTTAGAGTCGTCTTTAATAAAAACGTTTATTAACTCTAAATTGTGATTTTTTAATATGAACCTAAATAGATTGAATTTGGACAAATTCGTACCACTAAACAAGTATCTAATTAATGTGTATTTTTATTTTATCAAATCACTTAACTATGATAAGCTAAATTTAGTATTAAAATATAACATGATTTTAAAAAAGACAAATCCTATAGTTAAATAATGAAATTCATCGCTTATCATATTCAACGATGAATTATCATAGAATTTTGTTAGCTACGAGAAATTTACTTAGTTTATTAAAATAATACATGAGAATTAGTTAGGTAACACGTACATTTTTCTTTATAATTTTTATTCTCTGACTTTTGTTTTGTTCTTATTTTTAAATTTTTATGGTGCGGTGGGGGTGGGGGTGGGGGTGGGGATGGTTGGGTGGGGGTCAAATTGTGTATTATATTCTGCCGACAGTTTGGTTATATTTCAATTTCACTTTTCTTTCACTTTAACCAATAAATTAAATAAAGTAAATTTTAAGTAAATAAAAACATTAACATTAACAAAAAGTCAAAAAATATATTTTTATGTTTCTTGCAAGATTAATTATTCAACAGCAAATATATAATTATTTTTTTCTGATAGGATATCCTTTTAAAATATTCTAAATTCTGAAACATATTTTTGAGGGTGTAATTAAGAGGTCAGAAACAAGTTGTACTATAAATGAATTATTTATATTTATTTATAGTGCCAACTATTTTAATTAATAATAATTTGATAAAATTAATTCCATCTAGAATTAATTAATTATATTTGCTTGCATCGAAATGTATACAGAAATTTTATCTGATGTGGCCAGTTGTCCACGTTACCCATCAATAATGTGTAAATGAAGTAATAGTATGCTATACGTTTATGAACATGGATCGAACTGTTTCACGATGCTTTAAATTCAACTAATATACCACTTTAATGAACGAGTGAATATCTCAACCTTGGAACACACTACAACCCTAAGCGACAAAGAGCCGAACATAAGGTGTCAAACTCTTAATTAAGAAAGACCAGTTGACGTGTTATCCTTAAAGAACGACGATTTTTTTTTAGAAAAACTGCAATTCAAATTACTAAGATTGACTTTTAACTATACGACGAGTGAATTTTACAGTCAAGCACCTTTCTACCTTTCTACCTTTGATCTATAATACCTAATATAAGGTCTGATTTTTACCAAAAATCTTTCTTATAATATTCTCAAATTGTATACCCCACAAACTCTAATACATAAAATGATATATTTCTTTGTATTTACCAAAAAAAAAAA